>NC_054374.1:57499852-57799852 GCF_017654675.1 Xenopus laevis | reverse complement strand
GTTGGGACTTTACATAAAGAAAAGTTATCGTTCCTGTCCTTCTGTTCCAGTCGTCTTGGGGCTTCCCTGGTTACGCCTGCATAATCCTATCATTGATTGGTCCTCGGGGCAGGTTTCCCGTTGGAGTCCATACTGCCAACAGCACTGCCTTCCTGCTGAACCCATCCAGAGGGTGAATATTTCTACATCTGATTTGAAGACGCTTCCCTCCTTTTACAAGGAATTCTCTGATGTCTTCTGTAAAAAGTCTGCAGAATTTCTCCCTCCTCATCGTCTCTACGATTGTCCAGTTGATCTCCTGCCTGGAACCATGCCTCCTAGAGGTCGCACTTATCCTCTCTCCCCAGGCGAGACCTCTGCCATGAAGGAATATATCCAAGAAAATCTCCAGCGGGGGTTTATTCGCCCTTCTACTTCTCCTGCAGGGGCTGGATTCTTCTTCGTCGAGAAGAAGGATGGAGGCCTACGTCCTTGTATTGACTACTGGGTACTTAATAAAATCACAGTTAAGAACCGGTATCCATTGCCGCTGATTGCAGAACTTTTCGACCAACTGAAGGGGGCTAAAATCTCCACTAAGTTGGATCTCCGTGGGGCGTATAATCTCGTCCGCATCCGTGAGGGTGACGAATGGAAGATAGCATTCAACACTCGTGATGGGCACTATGAATACCTCGTGATGCCCTTTGGTCTCTGCAATGCCCCCGCTGTCTTCCAAGAATTTGTGAATGACATTTTCCGGTATCTCTTGGGAAAGTTTGTCGTCGTGTACCTTGATGACATCCTGATTTTCTCCAAGGACCTAGCAAGCCATCGCTCCCAGGTGAAGGAAGTACTCTCTCGTTTGAGGAAGAACTCTCTCTTTGCCAAGTTGGAGAAATGCGTGTTTGAAGTGTGCAAGATTCCTTTTCTGGGCTATATCATCTCCCCAGAGGGTTTCGAGATGGATCCTGTGAAAGTGTCTGCAATCCAAGAGTGGCCTCTACCGCTGAGCACCAAGGCAATCCAGAGATTCATTGGTTTTGCCAATTACTACCGGCAATTCATTAAGGGGTTCTCTTCCCGTATTGCACCTATCCTGGCCCTCATCCGAAAAGTGGGTAAACCCAGCTCATGGCCCCCACCTGCTATTGAAGCTTTTCAATCCTTGAAGGATGCCTTCACTTCTGCTTCGGTTCTCCGCCATCCTGATCCGGAGTCACCTTTCTTCATTGAGGTGGATGCTTCTGAAGTTGGAGCTGGAGCTATCCTGTCCCAAAGACATTCCTCTGATGGAAAGTTGCACCCATGTGCGTATTTCTCTAAGAAGTTCTCTCCTGCCGAACAAAATTACAACGTAGGGAATCGAGAACTCTTGGCCGTCAAGCTTGCCTTAGAAGAGTGGCGTCACCTCCTTGAAGGTTCCTTGATTCCAGTCACGATCTACACAGATCATAAGAATCTTGAGTTCATTCAATCTCTCAAGAGGCTGAATCCCAGACAAGCAAGGTGGGCTCTCTTCTTCTCTCGATTTAACTTTGTCTTGACTTATCGCCCAGGCTCCAAGAATCGGAAAGCCGATGCTCTGTCCCGAAGTTTCACTCCGGTGGATCGTTCTCCTGAAAGACAAGAGCCAATTATCCCTCCTGTCAAGATCATCGCTTCTTTGTACCCTCAATTTGCTGATCAAATCCTGGCCGGTCAATCTTCTGCCCCACCTGATACCCCCATCGGAATGGCATTTGTACCTCCTGAACTTCGTCTGCCTATCCTGCAACAGACTCATAGCTCCAAGCAAGCTGGACATCCTGGTCCTGCTAAGACTCTTGAACTTTTACGGCGTCTAGTCTGGTGGCCGACTATTCGTAAAGATGTCAAAGACTTTGTTTCTGCTTGTACTGTTTGTGCCACTTCCAAGCCTAGCCATTCTCGCCCTAGCGGGTTACTACAGCCATTGCCTGTCCCCTCTCGTCCATGGACTTATTTGGCAATGGACTTCATAGTCGAACTTCCTCCCTCCAGTGGGAACACTGTCATCTGGGTTGTCATTGATCGCTTTAGCAAGATGGCCCACTTCATCCCGTTACGGAAGCTTCCATCTGCGGTGGAATTGTCTCAATTGTTCATTCAATTCATTTTCCGTCTGCATGGATTCCCAGCGGAGATAGTCTCTGACAGAGGTTCCCAGTTCACAGCTAAGTTTTGGCGTTCCTTATGCAAGGATTTGGGTATTGCTCTCCAGTTCTCTTCTGCCTATCACCCCCAAACTAATGGGGCAGCTGAACAGGTGAATCAAGCCTTAGAACAATTCCTGAGGAATCATGTATCCTTATGCCAAGATGATTGGTCTGACCTTCTCCCGTGGGCGGAATTTGCCCATAACAACGCCTGTCATTCATCCACTGGAAGATCTCCATTCATGTCTGTGTATGGCCAACATCCTCAAGCCTTTCCGCAAGACTTTGTTTTGTCTGATGTCCCAGCCGCTGATGACCATGCGGCCCATATGTCCGCTATTTGGGCTGCAACCAAGTCTAATTTGGAGAAAAGTGCTCTTGTGCACAAGACCTTCGCTGATCGAAGACATAGACCCTCTCCTCCCTACAAGGTTGGTGATAAAGTCTGGTTGTCTTCCAGGAACATTCGATTGAAGGTGCCATCTCCTAAATTGGGTCCAAAGTTTGTGGGTCCATTCTCCATCTCAGAAGTGATCAATCCGGTGGCTGTCAGACTTCAGCTTCCCCCTGAGATGCGAATTCCCAACGTGTTTCATGTCTCCTTGGTGAAACCCGCTACTTCCAACCGCTTTTCTATGGACCAGTCTCACCCCCCTACTATCTCTGTGGATGGTCAATAAGAATATGAGGTGGAAAGGATCCTTGATTCCAGAATCTCCAGGGGCTCTCTTCAATATCTCATCAAGTGGAAGGGCTTTGGCCCTGCGGAATGCTCCTGGGAAGGACACTCTGATGTTCATGCTCCTCGTCTGGTGAGGGATTTCCATTCCAAGTTTCCCCAGAATCCAAGTCCTGGTGGTCCTGAGGCCCCCCCGTGAGGGGGGGGTACTGTCAAGGCGTCCGGGAGCATGAAGGGTCGCGTCCGCTCCCGGCGGCGAAGAATCCAAGATGGCGGCGCCCAGTCGGCCCACGTGGGCGCTGGGACCCCAAGCGCCGCAACGCCGACGCATGCGCAAACGCGCATGCGCAAACACGCCGGCGCAAGCACGCCGGCGTAAGGACGCCAGTGACGTCACTATGGCGCCAAATTCGACTATAAAAGGGTGCCCAGGACACCAGAAGGGCGCCCAAGAATAGGTTCTGCTACCTTGAACCTGGGTTTCTGTATCCTGTTATCCTGATTTCTGCTCCTGCCTTGGATTTGAACTCTTGCCTGGACTTTGACCTTGTATTTTGCTTAACCCTTTGGATACCACGACCTTGCACCCTCAAGAGGGCTTCCTCCTTGATCCTGACTACCTCCCTGGAGGGAGCTCCCGGCTCCCTGACAGACTAGTGATCAGGAATTCTGAACCCAAATCACACTGTGTAATCTGCCTTCTTGGTTTTATAGCATTTTTAGTGGTTTAGTGTATATTTGGTTTTGTGCTGCATTACACTACTGTGATCTTTTGCCGTAGCATTTTCAGTTTTGTGCTGCATTCCATTAGGGTTTCTTCCTTATCCTTGATTGTTTGTTTCTTGTGTTTATTGGATTTTATAGTTCTGCATTGCCATATATTATTTTTTATCACAGTGTGACTAGTGATCTGGAATTCTGAACCCAAATCTCACGGTGTGATCTGCCTTCTTGGTTTTATAGCATTTTTAGTGGTTTAGTGTATATTCGGTTTTGTGCTGCATTTCACTACTGTTTCTTACTTGTTGATTGTTCTTTCTTGTGTTTATTGAATTTTCTGTGTTGGCGTTCATTGCTGCTTATTATTTCTGCAACCTTATTTCACAGTGTGATTTGTTATAGGGTATTCTAAACGTAAATCACACAGTGTAGTCTGCCTTCTTGTATTGGTTTCATAGCATTTTTAGTGGTTTTGTGTATATTTGGTTTTGTGCTGCATTACACTACTGTGATCTTTTGCCGTAGCATTTTCAGTTTTGTGCTGCATTCCATTAGGGTTTCTTACTTATCCTTGATTGTTTGTTTCTTGTGTTTATTGGATTTTATAGTTCTGCATTGCCATATTATTTTTTATCACAGTGTGACTATATAATCACTTGTGTTAATATTAGGTTGAATTTGAGTGGTGTTTTATTGTCTTGTGAGTAAGAGTGAAGCTTTTGTCAGAAGGCTCAAGGGGATAGGCTCTGGTGTGTGCCAGATTGTTGGCTCTTTTGGCAGGTGCATAGGGCTAACATACTTTTTCAATTCATCAATAGTGCAAGGGTTTTGGCTCATAGGTTTTGTTTATCTTAATTTTTTTCTACCTTTGCAAGCACTGCAGTATTTTTACTAGAAGTAATTTTTCTTTTTCTGGCTACAGGTCATACTGTGAAATCACTTGATTTTTTTCTTTTTGTCCCTCTGATTGTGAGCTTTTTTGAATAGGGTATATATAGAGTCTGTATATATTTTGTTGGCAGCATGGCCGAAAGGTTTTATTCGGTCAAAGAGGCGGCTGCTCTGTGCATGGCATCTAGTTCAGAGGAGTTTAGCGACTCTGATTCTGAGTATGTGCCCCCTGCATCAGATAGTGAGTCCTCTACTGATGAGTCACCGGGTGGGAGTAGCAGCACTGTTACTGCCCTTGAGGAGCCCATGGAGCTTGAGCAGGATGTGGATGATCAGGTTGATCAAGGTGAAGAGGGCAATAGGGCTAATGCTGCAACTGGAGGAGAGCCTTCGTGGGGGCCTCCTGGTAATTTTTCCCCTGAAATTCCCCCTTTTACTGCAGTCTCAGGTGTAAAGGTGGACACTAGAAATTTTGAACCCATTGATTTTTTTTCAATTATTTTTGACTGAGGCCATCCTACAGGATATGGTCCTCTATACAAATTTGTATGCCGAGCAATATATTGCCCAAAATCCCCTACCCAGATATGCTCGAGCACACGCGTGCCATCCCACAGATGTTAACAAGATGAAGAGGTTTGTGGGCCTCACTTTAGCCATGGGTCTCGTTAAAGCAAATACTTTGGAGTCCTACTGGGATACCACTACTGTGATGTCTGTCCCTGTTTTTTCAGCCACAATGCCTAGAAACCGGTATCAGCTACTGCTCCGGTTTCTTCATTTTAACAATAATGCCACTGCTGTACCCCCTAATGAGCCGGGACATGACAGGCTACATAAATTGAGGCCCCTTATAGATAGCCTGTCAGAGCGATTTCGAGAAGTGTACACCCCCTCCAAAAACATTTGTATAGATGAATCACTTCTCTTCAAAGGGCGCCTAAAATTCCGGCAGTACATCCCCAGCAAACGTGCCCGCTATGGGATCAAGTTTTATAAGCTCTGCGAAAGCAGCTCGGGGTGCACCAGCTATTTTTTGATTTACGAGGGCAAGGACTCCCAATTAGACCCCCCTGGTTGTCCCCTTGACCTGACTGTCAGTGGCAAAATTGTCTGGGAGCTCATCACTCCACTTCTGGGCCAAGGTTACCACTTATATGTGGATAACTTTTATACAAGCATCCTTTTATTTAGAACCCTTTATTGTTTAGACACCCCAGCCTGTGGCACAATAAATCGCAACCGCAAAGGATTGCCCAAGGATCTTGTAAACAAAAAACTGAGTCGTGGAGAAATTTATGCCCTGAGACAGGATGAGCTCCTTGCCATCAAATACAGCGACACGAAAAATATATTCATGCTGACGACAATCCACGACACGTCAGTAATTGCTGAACAGAGAGCAGGTAGGCCCCCTAAAAACAAACCTCTCTGTAGCAAGGAATACAGCAAGTACATGGGTGGTGTTGATAGAACTGATCAACTCCAACATTATTACAATGCCACCCGAAAAACAAAGGCCTGGTACAAGAAAGTTGGTATATATTTGATAAAAATGGCCCTTCAAAATTCATACATTGTATATAAGGCAGCAGTACCAGGCCCAAAATTATCCTATTATAAATACCAGTTGCAGATACTCCCTGCCCTGTTGTTTGGTGGCATTCCAGAGATTCCAGAGATGCATGCAAGTGACAATGTGGCCCGATTGATGGGGAAGCATTTTATTGACACGCTTCCACCCACTCCTGGCAAGCGATTCGCCCAGAAAGCTTGCAAAGTGTGCCGCAAAAGGGGTATCAGACGAGATACACGGTACTATTGCCCAAAGTGCCCTCGCAACCCTGGGTTATGTTTCAAACCATGTTTTGAAATTTACCATACGCAGCTACACTATTGAATGATAAATTGTTGTGTGTACTGATTGGCTATACTGTATGACAAGAATTGGTATCCCCTTTGCAAAATTAATATTGCATACATCTGGTTTATATGTGTTCAGGGCAATTATATAACTTTTCTGTTGTGTTTAGTTTGGTATTTATTTCCCCGCTGCATTGGGAGGTGTAGTTATTTGAGGTGTAGGTGAAGGAGAAGGGCGCCTAAAATATGTGGTGCGTGATGACTCCATGAGATAATTTCATCTTACCTGCTGATGATTCATCTCTCTGATGCCACAACATTTTTTTTACTGACACCTCATAAACTCTCATTTCAGTGCATTTACTAAGCCTGTATTTCTGGGCCAAATTTTCAAGTTTTTTTTAGTATATTAGTTCTCTCTAGAATTTTTGTTAGAAAGGGCTTCAGTTTTCTTTGGAAAGTGATCTTGGCACATGGAGATAATCTGCATTTCAAACATTTAGGCTAGGATTATACGAACAACAACGCATGCAACTCGTCACATGCAACAAAAAAAGGTAAGAGATAGAATTGTCGCATGGTGTTGCAGTGTTGATCTGACGCGACACGACTGTCGGATGCAGACGCTGCGCACTGCGTCTGCATCAGACAGTCGTGTCGCGTCGGATCAATGGTGCGACACCATGCGACAATTCTATCTCTTACCTTATTTTTGTCGCTTGCAACAAATCACATGCATATTTTGGCAGTGCGTGGGATCGCGCCGGAATCGTTCGTGTTGTCCTAGCCTAAGTCTAGATTTAGGTTTTAGGATCAGCTTCCTCTATAGCCACTTTACTCTTTTGTTTACCAGTTTGTTATACCACTTTTGGAGACACAGGATACTTTCTCTGAAAACTTAATAGCTCAGCTTTCAATGCATTTACTGAGGATATTTTTTATTTTTGTGAGATATACTGTATATTTGTAATTAGTATAGGCATTCAGGTTTTTGTAGAATTTTGGTTGATACAGCTATTCATACAGTTTTTGTGTGCTCATGCCACAAATTAAAATATTTATGCTGTGGTGGTATGGCGTATTGAGGTGGGTTGATTTGGGGTGTTGGTGACTATTTGGTGGCAAGATATATTTTCCATAAATGTACAGTTTTTTCATTTAGTGTTCTAACAGTAACCTCCCCCCAAAAAACAAAGAAAAAGCAGCACTTCCAAAGAAATTGAGTACAGATGAAATGAAAGGGTCCAAAGAAGCTCAGCTAAACTTATAAAGGTAAGTAGAATATTCAGTAAGTTTTTATTACTTGTCTTTGGGGAATTGGAGCAAAATCTAATGTTGAATCTGTTTTTTTTTTTTCTCCTGTTTCCTTAGGAAATGTGCATTTCTGTAAAGAATAGGCTCCAGAATATTACATATACAAAGGCAAGGACAGCACTTCTACAAAGCTGAAGGTGTGTATGTTCAGTACTTATACAATTTGTGGGGTATTTCACAGGTACAGGGGGAAAATCCGCAAGGTGTGATTTTAGAGCACAGCCTCAAATTTACCTATTGCCCCAGTTTTTGAATGTTTGGCGGCTGCATCTTTAGGTACACCAATATATGTGGGGTATCTTTTTGTTCAGGAGAAGTTGAAGACAGACCTTTAGTAGGTTTTTTAGTTGTCATGGCAATTTTGGGGAGAAATGTAATTTTAGACCCTTTTTCTCTTTTTTTCAGGTCAAAACATAAATTTCTATGGAGAACTGCCCCCACATATCTGCAAGTAGGAAAGCAAGGATAGTGCTGCTGAATAGCTGCAGGTGTGCACTTTCAAGAAATATATATTTTGTGGGGGGGGGGGTATTTCACAGGTAAGGGGGTGTTAGACTGACGAACTGCAAGGTGTGCACCTAGAGCACAGCCCCAAACTTTCCAACTGAAATTGCGCTTGTGTTTGCAGGTCGCGTCTTTAGGTGCACCCATACATGCAGGGTATCATTTTGTTCAGGAGTAGTTGGAGGTTGATACTTAGCAGGTTTTTTTTTAGTTGTCATTGCAATTTTTGGAGAAATCTAACTGGAACTTATATTTTCTTTATTTTAGATCAAACTACAAGTTTCTACAGAGAACCGTGCCCACAGATTTGCATGTAGGAAAGGAAGGATGGCACCACTGAATAGCTGCAGGTGTGCACTTTCAAGCAATATATATTTTGTGGGGGGTATTTCACAGGTAAAGGGGTGTTTTGACTGAAGAACTGCAAGGTGTGCACCTATAGCGCGGCCCCAAACTTTCCAGCTGAAATTGCTCTTGTGTATTGACCCTGTTTTGGGGTGTTTGGAGGCCACGTCTTTAGGTGCACCCATACATGCAGGGTATCATTTTGTTCAGGAGAAGTTGGAGATTGATACTTAGTAGGTTTTTTTGTAGTTGTCATGGCAATTTTTGGGAGAAATCTAACTTTGGAACTTTTTTTTTTCTTTATTTCAGGTCAAACCACAATCTTCTACGGAGAACTGCGCCCACAAATCTGCATGCAGGATAGAAAGGATGGCGCCACTGAATAGTTGCAGGTGTGCACTTTCAAGCAATATATAGTTTGTTGGGTGTATTTCACAGGTAAAGGGGTGTTTTGACTGAAGAACTGCAAGGTGTGCACCTAGAGCGCGGCCCCAAACTTTCCAGCTGAAATTGCTCTTGTGTATTGACCCTGTTTTGGGGTGTTTGGAGGCCGCGTATTTAGGTGCACCCATGCATGCAGGGTATCATTTTATTCAGGAGAAGTTGGAGATTGATACTTAGCACGTTTTTTGTAGTTGTCATGGCAATTTTTGGGAGAAATCTAACTTTGGAACTTTTTTTTTCTTTATTTCAGGTCAAATCACAATCTTCTACGGAGAACTGCACCCACAAATCTGCATGCAGGAAAGAAAGGATGGCGCCACTGAATAGCTGCAGGTGTGCACTTTCAAGCAATATATATTTTGTGGGGGGTATTTCACTGGTAAAGGGGTGTTTTGACTGAAGAACTGCAAGGTGTGCACCTATAGCGCGGCCCCAAACTTTCCAGCTGAAATTGCTCTTGTGTATTGACCCTGTTTTGGGGTGTTTGGAGGCCGCGTCTTTAGGTGCACCCATGCATGCAGGGTATAATTTTATTCAGGAGAAGTTGGAGATTGATACTTAGCACGTTTTTTGTAGTTGTCATGGCAATTTTTGGGAGAAATCTAACTTTGGAACTTTTTTTTTCTTTATTTCAGGTCAAATCACAAACTTCTACGGAGAACTGCGCCCACAAATCTGCATGCAGGAAAGAAAGGATGGCGCCACTCAATAGCTACAGGTGTGCACTTTCAAGCAATATATAGTTTGTGGGGGTTATTTCACAGGTAAAGGGGTTTTTGACTGAAGAACTGCAAGGTGTGCACCTAGAGCGCGGCCCCAAAATTTCCAGCTGAAATTGCTCTTGTGTATTGACCCTGTTTTGGGGTGTTTGGAGGCCGCGTCTTTAGGTGCACCCATACATGCAGGGTATCATTTTGTTCAGGAGAAGTTGGAGATTGATACTTAGCATGTTTTTTGTAGTTGTCATGGCAATTTTTGGGAGAAATCTAACTTTGGAACTTTTTTTTTCTTTATTTCAGGTCAAACCACAATCTTCTACGGAGAACTGCACCCACAGATTTGCATGTAGGAAAGGAAGGATGGCACCACTGAATAGCTGCAGGTGTGCACTTTCAAGCAATATATAGTTTGTGGGGGGTATTTCACTGGTAAAGGGGTGTTTTGACTGAAGAACTGCAAGGTATGCACCTATAGCGCGGCCCCAAACTTTCCAGCTGAAATTGCTCTTGTGTATTGACCCTGTTTTGGGGTGTTTGGAGGCCACGTCTTTAGGTGCACCCATACATGCAGGGTATCATTTTGTTCAGGAGAAGTTGGAGATTGATACTTAATAGGTTTTTTTGTAGTTGTCATGGCAATTTTTGGGAGAAATCTAACTTTGGAACTTTTTTTTTTCTTTATTTCAGGTCAAACCACAATCTTCTATGGAGAACTGCGCCCACAAATCTGCATGCAGGAAAGAAAGGATGGCGCCACTGAATAGCTGCAGGTGTGCACTTTCAAGCAATATATAGTTTGTGGGGTGTATTTCACAGGTAAAGGGGTGTTTTGACTGAAGAACTGCAAGGTGTGCACCTAGAGCGCGGCCCCAAACTTTCCAGCTGAAATTGCTCTTGTGTATTGACCCTGTTTTGGGGTGTTTGGAGGCCGTGTCTTTAGGTGCACCCATACATGCGGGGCATCTCTTTCTTCGGGAGAACTTGTTTTTTGATATTTAGGTTCATTTAAAAATTTTAATTCGAGTATTTTCACAAATCCCTTTCTGAATTTGAGACTTTGGTGTTGTTTCAGAAATAAAAAACTAAATTCCAAAAAATTATGTTGCGTTTCAGGGTGATCTGTAGGATGGCAGCTACATTTATAGCAAAAACTACACCACAGCTAAAAACCTAGAGATATGTGGTTTCTAAAAATACCTAACTTATGGGGGTATTTCATTTATATTGTTAGATATGCCATGTTAACCTAGAGATGCCCTTATCTATTGTGTTCCAATGTAAAATTGTACAAATTGCTGTTTTATTATTGGGGTGTCTGCTGGACAAGAAAAGTGGGGTACTAATACATATTTGGTATCGTTGGATTCCGCATACTCAGGGCTTTTAGAAACAGTCAAATTTTTGTCAGTCAATGTAACTCTTCTTTGAAATAAAACACAAAATAAAAATACTTCTTTATTTCACATTTTTTTTACATATTTCTCTCAAAATTATTGTTTTATCTCCAGAAAAAGTACAAAATATTGTTTCAGTATTCAAGCCCAATTCATTATGGAAAAAACGATATATAATTTTCCTTATTTCATGTAGGTTTTCTTGTCAAAAATCCTAAATAAATGTAATGAGTGCAAAATGTCCAAAAACTGCTTGGCAGTAGATGTTCGCATATAGGACAAAGTGGCTGGCAGGGACAAGGTTAAATGAGGAACCCATGCAATGTGATGCTGCATATGTAAACAGAAGTTTATCTTTGTTTGCACACATAACATGTACATCTATACCTAAGGCAGGGCCGGTGAAAGAAAGGTGTTTGATTAATGTGGAGGGTAAAATTGCCAATGCTTTATTGGACTGGCAGTTCAGTTACCCTTGTGAAAACGAATTTTGTAAATCCTGTTAAATATTGGGTAGATACTGTAGTGGTCATCTGCATACATGCCATACATACATACAGCCAGGTGAAAAGCAATTTCAGAGGATGATCAGAAAATGCTTTAATTGGGTGTTATAGAAGAGTCCCATAGTGACTGGTCAAGCCCCATTGTGTTAATCCCAAAACCAGATGGGAGCTTACGTTTTTGTAATGACTTTAGAAAAATTCTGTTTCCAAGTTTGATGCGTACCCAATGCCTCGGGTTGATGAATTCGTTGAAAGACTTGGGGAATACTGGCAAGTACCCCTGACTGAGTATGCGAAAGAAAACTGCATTCTCTACTCCAGATGGTCTTTTCCAATATTCCGTTATACTCTTTGGGTTACACGGGGGCCCAGCTACGTTCCAGTGTATGATGTATGGAATCGTAAGACCTCATAGAAAGTATGCTGCAGCCTACCTAGATGATGTTGTCATTCATAGTGCTGACTGGGAATCACATCTACCTAGGGTACAGGCAGATTAAGACTCTCTACGGGAGGCTTGTCTGACTGCCAATGCAAAAAAATGTTCTATAGGGCTTGAGGAGGCAACATATTTGGGCTATACAATTGTAAGAGGGCTAGTGAAACCCCACATTAACAAAATAGAGGCCATTCAAAACTGGCCATGGCCTGCCACTAAGAAAAATGTTCGTACCTTTCTAGGCATTACTGGCTACTACAGGAGGTTTATACCCAATTTGCCACCATAGCTACTCCCTTAACAGACCTTACCAAAGGGAAACAGTCTGTTATGGCTAAGTGGAACCCAGAAGCAGAAAAAGCTTTCCAGTTTCTAAAAGACACTCTGTTCCCAGCCAGTGTTAATCACGTCTTATTTCGAAAATGAATTTGTTGTCCAAACTGATGCATCGGATGTTGGACTTGGAGCTGTACTGTCTGAGAACAGGAATGGTGAAGAACATCCTGTTTGTCTATCTTAGTAGAAAACTTAATAGCCATGAAAAAAAAGAAGGCCTGGCAATCAAATGGGCATTATAAACCCTTTGGTATTACCTCCTAGGCAGAAAATTCAAGCTTGTCACTGATCATGCTCCACTAAAATGGATGTGTGAAAATAGAGAAAAGAACAGACGTGTCACTAGGTGGTTTCAAACTTTGCAAAACTATAAGTTTACTGTAGAGCACAGACCTGGAACCCAACTGGCAAATGCAGATGCCCTCTCAAGAGTGCATTGTCTAGGGGCTACATGTGTTCCCTCCCCTAGGTCGAAACAGGAGGGGAGGAGGGGAAGATAAGAGAAGCACTGGGAAACAGGTTGATGCAGTGTATGTGTCACCTAGATTCCTGTCATATGTGTGGTAACCGCAGCAAATATCAGTTTTGCAATGGGGAAAAATAAAATGTTTTATTTTACAATTGTTCAGCTTTAGTAAAAGCTGGCTTACAAAGTCCTGGAATCAATGGACCAAGGTGGGTGAATCCTCAAGTCCAGTAGGCCACTCCAGGTAAATTGGGTTCCCAGACAGGTAGCTACATGGTGATTAGGCTGCAGCTGCACAGGGGTTGACTACCTACAAAGGAGCTGGGTTTTTCAATGAGTGAGAGAGAACCTTGGGGAAAGCAGGAGCTGCTGTTCTGTGTTCTAACTGCCATATAAGTGTGTAAAAACTTATTTTGTGCATTTTTGCTTTGTAAGGGATTGGGGCACAAGACCCTTGTCCTTGGTTAGTAAGGGAAGTACCTTTGTATTATTTATAGCCGGACAGGCTTAGGTTAATTAACCCTCGATATTTGACCAATAGTAAATGTGCCCCCTAAAGTATGCTGCCCATGTCTCTGAACTGTGCCGTCATGTTTCTTTGGATGATGGAATCAATATGGCTGATGTGCGGTTTCTGTGCACATGCAATTAAAATCTATCCCCCGACCCTTTTACATTACTCCTTCCTTTGTACACTGATGTATGAAAACAGTACTGTGTACATGAGCAGAGATCTGTCTGTCCTTCAGACTACCCACATTTCTTACTCCGGGACATTATTTTTTTGAAGGCACAGTACTTAGCAAGATAGCAAGAGGGGAAACATACAGACATGCTGGAGCCCTCTTAAACATAGGGCCTAAAGTGACTGCCTCTTTCATCTTGTCCTTCAGTCAGCCCTGGATTTTTCTTCTATAATACAGAAATAGAACTTTTTGACTTGAATGCAAACAATATTTTCATTGAATATTTCTTTACACCTTTATTGAAAACATAGTACAAATAGATTACAAACATAAAATGATTAGATTACTAAACCTTCAGTCTTTTTCCTCCTGCCGGTTCAGATACAATCTCTTCAAGTACCAATACAAAATGTCCAACAAAACACCTCTAGCGGGGGAGTAAACAACAAAATCTAAAGTGCATATAGTGTAGTATGTTTTAAAATAACCAAATCACCATTTGTGACAGATCAAATGTGTGTGTACAACCCCCATTAGGAGATTAAATATTTATGTTTTTTTAAATGAAAAAGTTTCCTTTATGAGCGCTCTTAAGTTTATATCGATATTTACACCTTTTGGTGTAAAGTCTACATATTAAATATCCAGCGACTCTCGTCTTGTAGGGTGGATTTAATTAGATCCCCCCCCCTCCAATTTGGGGTCACTATGGATATACCCCAAAATTTTAACCCCTGCGGGTTTTTACCATGTACTTGTTTAAAATGTCTTAATACACTGTTATTCATCCCCTTTTATTTTATTATATTACCTACATGCTCATTTATCCTTTCTCTCAGTAAAAATAACAGGTGTTCTTATAGGAAAATCTTTCATTTAAAAATGTAAAAATAAATAAATATTTAATCTCCTAATGGGGTTTGTGCTCCTAGTGCTCACTGTAACATATGTAAGCTTATTTGATCTACAATATCTACATTCTGTATCTGATGGTCTTATTTAATATGTATTTTATTCTACATGTAATTGATTTAATTGAGTATATATGTATTTTCTTAAACTTGTTTAAAATCTATATCCATATAATATATTAAGGATGGGGATATATTTATTGTATATAATGCTAAACACTTCCCCACCATGCAATGTATAATAGTATTAACCCTTTAAGTGCCAGCAGAATTTCACATTTTGGTTACGCGAAATGCCAGACGTTTGTGAAACATTTTGGGGCATTTTCTGAGGGAAAACCTATAGTTTACCTAGGAAAACTACAAATTGTTTTTTTTTTTGGGAGAAACTGAGCTTTCTAAATCTGCCTACGTTTTCATGTATTTCCACCTCTGCAAAACTATTTCTAGCGCTAAATACCAAATATATGCACATAAAAATCCATCTGATTTGGAAAGCCTTATGTCTTTTGAATGTGCCAATACCAGATATGTATAGTTTTAGGGAGATTTAGGACTTCTGTACAGCAAAAACTCCCTGCAGTATATTACCGAATTTTGAAAGCAATAAGGCAGAAAAGGGCATACTTTAGATTCCAAGGCAAAAAAATCCTGAAACAGTAGGTTTACCCCAGAAAACATATATTTTTAAAAAGTACACATTCTGCTGATTCCAAAATAGGTAACTATGTCTCTCTACTCCTAACTTCTAAGCATCAAAGCTTGTCTGAACATAGCGGTTTTTGTAAAAAAAAAAATCAAAATTCTGAAAAATCACTTCAACGGTTTTATTTTTCTGCTCTGCATATCACACACTGTATTAGGTACCAAGAAAAAGCACCCTGAAAATGATTGCCAGGGATCCACTGAACAGTTTGATGTTCAATTTGCATAGGTTTACCAAAGTATCTGGCATTTAGAGACACCAATATGAAGTTAGCACATCCAAATTGTTCAGGACTTTACCTCAGCTACTAAAACCACATTCACTGCAGTTTTTGTGGGGTAAAAACACAGAAAAATAGGTTTACCCCCAAAACCATATATTTTTTTGGAATGTACACATTCTACTGAATCTAAAAAGGGTACCCATGCCTTGCTGCTACACACTACAAAGATGCAAGGCTTTCTCAAAATTGTCAGTTTTGGTGAAATATCTAAAAATTGCCTCAAAGGTTTTTTTGTTTTCGCTTGGTGTGTGAATGTGTTGTCCACTTGGTGTGTGAAATTTGGGAAGTTTTGAGTCGATTTTCTTTACTAAAAATAGATTTTTCTTTTGACCCAGAAGGTGAGTGATTGCTAACCCAGTTCCCTTCACTTGCTCTGGGCTACAAACTTACTGTTAGATCCCCTACCCCGCACCTGGGTGTCGGTTTCACTTGCATTTTTCTGCAAAAATTCTTACTTTTTGCGAGTGGGTATTTTGATTTTATACTTTTGCAGTTTTGTGAGGAGAGAAAACTAAAGAGAGAAGGATTTAAAAGTATAAAATCTTTTCCAGCAGCAGTGCAGCTCCCAGGCACCTACTTACATTAACCCTCTCCCTGCCAGAGCTTCTCAACTTAAAATTACATTTTTTGTTGATCAACAGTATTAAGTTTTCTTTTTGTGGGTTGTTTTGTAAAATAATGGGAGGGAATAAAAAGGAAAGTTATAAAAAAAAAAAAAAAACCTCACGGTTTTAAAGCAAAAGCACCTGAAAAACCCAGCTGTAGCTTGGCAAGGAGCCCATGTCAAAAAGTCCCACTGTTGGGGTAGAGAAACTTACAAGGAAGTATGGGGTCAGATGCCTAATGTCAAGTGATCATGGAATAGAGACTTATATAAAGGCTGCAGCTGAAATGGTGGGCCCCGCTGCAGTAGTGGCAAGATGTATGGGAAAGCCATAATCTTTGCACGTACACTAACTGCAGAGGGGTATCACAGTTGATGTGAGGCAGTTATGTCCGTGTAGAACCCCTAGAAGGATTGGGCACAAGGGTGGCCATCTAATGTGCCCACCTTCCTGCAAAACCACTTATTGTACCCCACCTGCAAGCCCTTGGGAGTTAAAATCAAATATGTCTAAAATTCATCTGGGATGTAAGGAGAGCAGACTGAGGCATGTCCTTTCCTTTAAAAGGCAGGTGCAGCTACTTTTACTTCGGGGGCAAGACACTATTAAGGGGTCTTTCGGGGTTCCGTTTGAAGGCATGCTGTAAATTTTTTTATAGCACAGAGGAAGTGAGGTGATTGCTTTTCTAGAACCTAGGGCACACTCATCAGAGTTGCCCTAAAGGGCATATTAAGACCACAGCCCCTGTTCCTGCCCCAGTGTCTCAAATAAAACATCTTATCCTGCTGGGACTATTTCAGCAGGGTCCTCAAAGGGGATATCTCCTTCACTAAAGAACCTTAAGGTGGTTGTTACACAACACACCTCTACAACATCCAAACCTCCTCCTCCTTCTTCACTGAAGATCTTTGGAAGATCTTCCCCTGGAGTGTAAAGGGAACCTAATGAGACATCAGTTTTTAGTTCCTCAGGGTATTTCACTCCAAGAGGGGGAGAATATTGTGCTAACCCTCATACAGGACCCTGCAGATGAGACTGCTAGGGAGGATGGTGAGGGAGGAGATGTGAATATGGAGGAGGGTAGTCAGACAAACTCTACTGTTCATGCTAAGATCTCTCCTCCCTTGTCTTCCACTGAACCCATTGTTATTGCCATCCAGGAGGCAATGGAGAGGACAGAGGCTAACCATCGAGCCTCCAAAGCTCGCCCTGTTGCTGGGGAGCTAATTATTTCTGTTGCTCCTGTGTCAAACACTTCCAAATGTGTTTCAAGTGAAGTTGAGGGAACACCTGAGCCATTGCAGGGTCTCCTGCAACATCTTGTGGAGAGATTCTCAAAGCTCTAGTGGAGAGGGAAAATTATTAATCCATAGCCAGGAAAAGCTCATGGATATGGGGAACATTGAAGAGGAGGTTGACATAGGAGTGGCAAATCCTTCTAACCCAATCATCCCTACTGAAGAAAGTTTCTTGAGACCACCCTTGGTGTTAAATTAGAAAAGTAACTGCATATGGCTCTGGAGAAGTGGCATGATTTGCCTTTAGTTGTCAATTCTGTGAGACAATACATTAAGGTCATAAAAGAGGCCAAAAACTATGGAACAGTGGAATATCTCTGTATAATGAATGAATGTTAAAAAATGTTTGTCTCATCAGACCTTGATCAGGGCTAAAGCACTTCCTAACACTCAGTAATGACCTTGGGTATAAGCACACTTAATACAAATGGCTGTCAGAACCCTTACCGAATGTTTCAGGTACTCCCCTTTCTTTGTCAAGGAGGGTACTCTGTGGATTTTCCTCCAAGAGACCCATACCACTCCAGAGCTTGAAGCAAGCTGGCATCTGGAGTGGAAGGGCAGGGTCATTTTTAATCACCTCACTTGGACATCATTTGGGGTGGTGACCCTTTTCTCAGAATCCTTCCAGCCAGAGGTGCTGAGTGCCAATTCTTGTCATCCCTGGCTGTCTATTACATCTTCGGGTCCAGGAGACAAGTAGAACATATAATCTAATAAATGTGTATGCCCCTACTACCAGACCAGAGAGCCTAAATGTCAGCCTAAATGGAAACAATTGGCTCTGATGAAGCTTTGATTATAGGGGGTGATTTTAATTACACCCTTGATGCTCAAAACTGCAATGTACCCAAGAAAAGGGGACTCGTCAGAGTCGGTTTTGTGAGAACTGATTGCTCATTTCTCCTTGATTGATGTCTGGAGAGAACAGAACCCAGAGACGGATGCCTTCACCTATGTCAGGGTGTTTCTTAATTCCAGATTGATAGGATATACAGTATATATATCGAGCCATCTCATGTCACGAGCCCAGTCGAGTACCATTAGATTGGCACCATTCTCAGACCACAATTGTGTATCCCTGAGAATGAAAGTCACACAATCTGTGCCAAAAGCTGCTTACTGGCACTTTAACAACAGTTTATTAGAAGATGAGTGTTTCACAATGTCAGTTTGGGATACATGGAGAGGCTGGAGGGCTTTTCAGGATGAACTTGCCACATTGAATTAGTGGTGGGATGTAGGCAAGGTTCACCTAAAGCTCTTGTGTCAAGAGTATACCAAAAGTGTGAGCAGGCAGCACGATGCAGAGATTGAGGCACTGAATTGGCACTTTCGTGTCGTCTAGCACTGTTATCACTACTTCCTAAGAAGGGGGATCTCCACCTTATTAAGACCAGTCTCACTGCTCAGCACAGACTATAAGATCGTTGGCAAAGCTATCTCACTCAGGCTCAAATCTGTGCTGGCAGAAGTGATCATCCTAACCAGTCCTATACAGTCCTCGGTTGGCCAATTTTTGATAATGTTTTTCTGATCCGAGACTTACTACATTTTGCGAGAAGAACTTGTATATCTCTTGCTTTTCTTTCTCTGGATCAAGAGAAGGCATTTCACAGGGTGGATCACCAATATCTTATAGTCACTCTGCAGGCCTATAGCCTTGGCCCACAGTTTGTTGACTACCTGAAAACAATGTATGTCTCTGCATGTGTTTAGTTAAAATCAGCTGGTCTCTGCACCTATGGCCTTTGGACAAAGAGTTCGGCAAGGATGCCGCTTGTTGGGACAACTGTACATGCTGGCCATTGATCCCTTCCTGTGTCTCTTAAGGAAAAGGCTTACTGGACTGGTGCTCAAAGAACCTAACATGAGGGTGGTTCTCTCAGCCTATGCTGATGATGCCCAGGACCTAGTTGATCTTGACACAAGAGTGTCAAGAGGTGTCCATTGCTGCCTCATCTGCCTGGATCAACTGGTCCAAGAGCTCAGGCCTTCTGGAGGGTTCTCTATAGGTAGATTTCCTGCCTCCTGCTTTTCGTGATATCTCATGGGATAGTAACATCATTTAATATTTAGGGGTCTACCTATCTGCTGAGGAGCATCCTGTCTCACAGAATTTCATTGAACTTGAGGAGCGTGTTCTAACCCGCCTGGGAAAGTGGAAGTGTTTTGCTAAAGTACTTTCTATGAGGGCTTTAGTGATCAATCACCTGGTGGCCTCTCAACTCTGGTATCGGCTGATATGTATTAGCCCAACCCAAGAATTCATTGCTAAGATCCAAAGAAGGTTACTGGACTTTCTCTGGATAGGAAAGCACTGGGTCTCTGCATGTGTTTCAAGCCCTATTCATATTCCAGCCTCTTATTCAAATCAATGCATGGTTGCTAGGGGAATTTGGGCCCTAGTTACCAGATTGGTTAAGATGCAAATTAAAGAGATGCTGAAACAAAAAGCTAAATAACTCAAAATCCACAATTAATAAAAAATGAAAACCAATTACAAATTGTCTCAGAATATCCCTATCTACGTCATACGAAAAGGTGAACAGCCCCTTTAAAAGCAGCCTAACCAATTCTTTCCTTTTATAGGCAGTTTATGAGAAATTGCTAGCAAGTGTGGGTCTCTCTTTGCCATGAACTTGTGCCTACACTGCACAGGTTATATATATAAATCTCATGTGGCTCTTCACATCTTGTTGGCCTTACATAAAATAACCTTACCAAAATATATATTATTTATATACATATATATATATATATATATAGTTAATCCACAGAGGGGAAACTCACCTAGCACGGCGCCTATCCTGCAATCAATGCGGAGCAGGGGAACAGAATAGCTGAGCAATGACTTGGCAATGGCTGTCAGAGCAGTGGCAGCCTGCTGCCTATTACACAGTCCATGCCCCCCCAACCCCCTAGGGTGATTAAGGTTGTCAGCACAACTTTAACTTGCCCAGCCCAGGCACAAGCAGGCAGCCAAAGTGAATTCAGCCAGCCAGGAGGATCCACCGCACCAGTCCAGCAGTAACTCAGGCTCTCCCTCTCTGACGCGTCACGCGCGCAACTCTCTTCTTACTCCCACGAGAAGGACGCATTGGACGCCAGCCAGGTCAGTGACGTCATCATCAGGCGCATTGCATTCGCACACTGAAACATGCGCAGTAGTGCAGCGCACGGCAGAACCACCCTGCACAGAGCACAGCACAGTCAGGCTGCAGGCAGCAGCGTTGACAGGCAGTTCGGTAGCCAGCCCAGGTGATAGTGGCAGCGCTGCGGGGCCCATTGCAAAAACGGAGCTCTGGCAAAAAATAGATGGGAATCTGGTCGTAGGGGCCCACAAGGACTGGGGCCCACCGGGATTTTTCACGGTGTCCCGGTGGGCCAGTCCGACACTGCTACCCAATCTCTTATGGACTGAACATCAAAACCGCAAAGCACAGTGTAAGTGCATTTCTTTTAAGATTTTTAAATAATAAAAGTTTTTTTGTGCTATGGGTGATGCACCTCTGTTTTAATCTATTGATAAATTGCTGCTAAGGATCCATGTTGGAAGCAAGTTAATTTATTGATACGAATCTGAAAATGTATAATCTTGTGAGTAGGAAATTCGGCTGATGGAATTGGTGCTGTCTGCTTTGGGCAAATAGGATATTGCATGATTGAAATCCTCACACTACAGCCCCTCTCTTAATGGTTTAAAGGGTAACTTAACCCAAACTTTTTAAGGCACACATTTGATCTGTCACACATGGTGACTTGATTATTTTAAAACATACTACACTATATGCACTTTATATTTTGTTGTTTACTCCCCTGCTAGCCATGTGGTGCTGGCCCTTTCATTGGACTTTCTGTAGAGGTTACCAGTCTGCTGACAAGTCCCAGTAGTGCTGGGTTAGTGAGCACCATAACTTTAAAATTGAATGTAAAGATTTGGGTCCAGTAACTGCTGCGTTTAGGGCAAGTCCACATGCACCACGCAACCATGTGCCCATTGCATTGAGTGCATCTACATATGATACTTTGTTGGGTTTATTCAGTCTCTCAGGGGTCATATAGGAGCGATAAAGGAACTTAATCTGGTTTGTTTTTAAATGATATGGTAGATGGCAAAAGGTGACACAATACCTTCTTCTATCAATCTTGGTTTAGCGCCTCAGTGTTAGCTGGATAACAGCTCATAAAAAGCTTAGTATTGGGGAATGGAAAAGGGTGGCTGCTCTGGGGTTTGTGCATCCCAACAGATTTGCAAGATTATGTGTAGGGATGTAGCGAACGGCAGAAAAAATGTCCGCGAACATATTCGCGCACTTGCGTCAAAAATGCGAACGGTTCGCGAACGTCGCGAACCCCATAGACTTCAATGGGAAGGCGAATTTTAAAAGCTAGAAAAGACATTTCTGGCCAGAAAAATTATTTTAAAGTTGTTTAAAGGGTGCAACGACCTGGACAGTGGCATGCCAGAGGGGGATCAAGGGCAAAAATGTATCTGAAAAATATATTGTTGACACAGCGCTGCGTTTTGTGCTGTAAAGGGCAGAAATCACACTACGTCACTCAGGTGATTTTTCTGGACACGGAATGTGAAAAAGCTCACACAGCTAGGTGGCACTTGGTTAAAGACTGGGCAAACAATGCCTGCAAGGGCAACGTATACAGTAGTGGATACGGAATATATTATTGCTGCTGTAAAAACATCACTCAGGTGATGTTTACGGACACGGAATTATTATTGTTATTTAGACAGAATATGAAAAAGCTCACACAGCTAGGTGGCACTTGCATACCTCCCAACTGTCCCTCTTTTGACCACTCAACCCCCTGTCCCTCTTTTGTACTGGAAAGTCCCTCTTTTCTCTGCACTGAACAGCCAGAAAAAAAACTGTTTCTAACTTAATTAGCTTTTGGCAGAGAGCTCAGAACAGCTAACAGGTGCAAATAAGATACTTTGTAACAATTTTGACTCTGGTTGGTGCTGGTGGTGGTGAACTACTAGGAGGAGCAGCACACCAGTCCCTCTTTTCTCTGAACTGAACAGCCAGAAAAAAAACAGTTTCTAACTTAATTAGCTTTTGGCAGAGAGCTCAGAACAGCTAACAAGTGCAAATAAGATACTTTGTAACAATTTTGACTCTGGTTGGTGCTGGTAGTGGTGAACTACTAGGAGGAGCAGCACACCAGTCCCTCTTTTCTCTGAACTGAACAGCCAGAAAAAAAAACAGTTTCTAACTTAATTAGCTTTTGGCAGAGAGCTCAGAACAGCTAACAGGTGCAAATAAGATACTTTGTAACAATTTTGACTCTGGTTGGTGCTGGTAGTGGTGAACTACTAGGAGGAGCAGCACACCAGTCCCTCTTTTCTCTGAACTGAACAGCCAGAAAAAAAACAGTTTCTAACTTAATTAGCTTTTGGCAGAGAGCTCAGAACAGCTTACAGGTGCAAATAAGATACTTTGTAACAATTTTGACTCTGGTTGGTGCTGGTAGTGGTGAACTACTAGGAGGAGCAGCACACCAGTCCCACTCCCCAACACAGCTAGACTAATAGCACTGGGCTCTTACAGTAGCAAAGTAAAAAAAACAAAAAAGAAAATAAAAGCAGTCCTTACAAGGACTATTGGGTTACAGGCAGCAGTCAGCAGATGAGAGATCAGAAGCAGTGCCCACAGCAGCTACATACAGAGCACTGCAGTAGAAGGTAGATTACTAGCCAGCAAAGCTACCTAACCTAAAATGTCCCTCAAATCCCTGCAGAGTTCTGTCCCTACAATACAGAGCAGTATCAAGTAGATTACTAGCCAGCAAAGTTACTATCAACTGTCCCTCAAATAACTCAACAGCTCTCTCCCTACACTAGCTCTTCCAAGCACACACAGGCAGAATGAAAAAACGCTGCAGGGCTTCAGTTTATATATGGAAGGGGAGTGGTCCAGGGGGTGTGGGGGTGGTCCAGGAGGGAGAGCTTCCTGATTGGCTGCCATATATCTGCTGGTCTGGGGTGAGAGGTCAAAAATAAGCGCCAGCTAAGGCGAACCCAAATTGGCGAACGTCGCGCGACGTTCGCGAACATTCGGCGGACGCGAACAGTCGATGTTCGCGCGAATTAGTTCGCGGGCGAACAGTCCGCGACATCCCTAATTATGTGAAGAAGATAGGATTATGAACTCTGCAATGGCGGTTCTAGGTGGGGCTAATCATTCTTACAGCTGATAGACCAGCCTCTCTAGTAGTAGTGAGCAGAAAGAAGGAAAAGTGTATAGGGTAATCTATCACTTGGATCACTACAACCAAACAATTTGCTGTCTCCGTGGTGCCAGGGTTTGGCATGTGGTTAATTGTTGTAGACAAATTATTGTGTGCGGCTGGGCATAACCCAACTGTCTTAGTACATATTGGTATTAATAATAAAATGAATGGGAGATGGAGGACCTTAACCGAATTGTTCAGTATAAAAATAAAAACTGGGTAAATAGATAGGCTCTGCAAAATAAATAATGTTTAGAATATCGTTAGTAAATGTAGTAAAATAGTAAATGTTAGTAAAATAGCCATAAATGTAATGTATACAGGCTGAAGTGACTGGATGTCTAACATAACAGCCAGAACACTACTTCCTGCTTTTCAGCTCTCTTGGCTTCCACTGAGTGGTTACCCTGGTTACCAAGCAGTAACCAATCACTGACTTGAGGGGGGCCACATGGGTCATACCTGTTGCTTTTGGATCTGAGTGGAATGCTAAAGGTTTAATTGTAAATTCACTGAATAGTTATGTCCCGTGTGGCCCCCCCCTTTTGAGTCGCTGACTATCTTAGAGTTAGAGAGCTAAAAAGCAGGCAGTAGTGTTCTGGCTACTATATTAGACATTCAGTCACTCCAGGCTTTATACATTACATTATATTAGAAACATTTTTTATTTGGCACAGCCTATCTATTTACCCAATTTTATACTGAACTGTTCCTTTAAAGAGTAATTTCAGGGATCTAGGCTCTAAAATTAAGGAAAGGTCTTCCAATTTTTACCTATGCCATGTGCCACTTGGCACTTAGGAAGACAGTCTAGCTGTAGGAAAGAAGGGCTTGGAGGAGAGAGAATGGTTGAGCAACTAGAGGAGTATTTAAACAAGGCAAGGGGTGAGTGTGGGCGAGCTACAGTATTATGGGGAAGCTAGCGTTGATAGGACAGTGGGATTAAAAAGGGCTCATGGGGAGGAGTGAGGAGGGAACATAGCTTATCATCTAAGGAGATCCCACTTTTGCAAAGAAAACTGTCTAAAGATAACCTTAGATCTAAGCCTCCATTGTGTAACCAGAGGGAAAAGTAGTAACCTATGCTGTTTGTAAGCAAATACAATGTGTTATGTAGGTAAAATGGGAGAAAGGAAGTTGCATGTACTGAAAACTATGTTATAATTGGTATCACTGAGACCTGGTGGGATGAAACATGTTACTGGGCAATGAATTTATTTGGTTCCACCCTTTTTTTAGGGGGGCAGTGGGGTTAAAATGGAAGGGAAGTTTGTCTTAATGTAAAAGGAGAATTAAAGCCTTGCACTAAAGGAATTACCTAGCACTGGGTTTACAGTTACAAAGAATATTATCATAGGTGTATGCTTCACAGGAAGTGAGCAAGAACCTATACTTTTCAATGGCAGTGGATGTGATCAACTTACACGCTAAAACATTTGATATAGTACAATATATCAGAATATGTAGTAAAAGAAATAAAAGCGCAAAGAGACAGGATCTTTTATAAGTGCAGTATTTAATTGTGGTTCAACATATCCCTGCATAAAAAGTTACACTCACAAGATAAAAAATTTCAATATCGCATATAAATTTCTTATCTGTCTGTATGTGTCCTTCTCAGTCCCACTCTGTGTGTGTCCAGTGCTCGGAATCAGTCCTGTGCCGGCAAATAATCTTTCTATGGTCAGGATCTCGAGCTCTCTTGTTTAACACTCATTTCCGGAGGGACTTCAGACAGATACAGGGACTCCTCGCTCTTTCACGGACTTCGATCCGCTTTCTCAAGGAATAGGCTGGTTACTGCCTACAAGTGTCGACTCACTTGTGTGCCTAGGGGTATTATGATAATCTTCAGGCTGACAGTATTTTATATAAAAAATTATATTGATTGCTTTGTTCAATAAACAAGAAATAGCATAGGTTGCAATACAATTGGACTAAATAAAAAGAGAGGCACAGCGAATCAGCACTGTCCACTGTCCCTCATTACTACTGTCTTCCTTTCCCTTCCAGGGACGATCCTGCCATGAGGCAAGGTGAGAACCTTGCCTCAGGTGGCAGCAAGAGGCCAGTTACCAGGGAGGCAAAAAAGTGCCTCTTTTAACTGTAAGGGCCGAATTTCTTGCTTGTGCAAAGATTGCTATTGTGCTCATTGCACTAGCACTGCTGCCCCCCTTTGACCTGCTCTGATGCTGATGTTTTAAGCGCAGAGCAAGAGAGAGGGATATTATCTGGACTCCTACCTCTAATTCTGCCACTAATTCCAGACATCTAGACTCTCCTATCCACCCTCGGCCTGGGAAAATCACTCCTCCAGGAGAGGTGGCTTTGATGTTTTACAGCCCCAACTGTTTACGCATTAAACAAATAGCATACAATTTGTACAGCTGTGTAACTCCTAACATGTATCAAGGATCCTTTCTATTGTCCTTCAGTGCGTCATTTAATCAGCAACATTTCCTATATCATTAATATATAATATAATGAATGTGTAATATAAAGGTATATAAAGCTCTGAACTGGCATGGAGCAGGCTGACACTCAGAGCACCTTGGGAGGCAGTGGCTCTAATATGGGTGGAGTGTATTAATTACTCTGGATTTGTCTGCACTATGCTACATGGGACTGCCACTCCCTAGTTTCCTGGGTGAATAAGTTTTACAACATATCTAAGCCATATGGGGTTAATGGTTTTTCTGGGTGTGTCTACATGTGGGTTTTTAAGGGAGTTGAAGGTTGGCTGCCGTCAGCTTCTGATGAAGTGGCAGGACGCCACGAAACGCGTTAAGCGGGCAGCCAGGGTTTATTGCTGCTGTAATCTGCTTTTATATGTACAGTAAATAAAATTTAATTTTTTAATACTTTTACTGGACTTCACGGTACTCCGCTGTTTTTTCTTCTTCTCCTTGGAATTTATTTGACCACATGGGATGGCGGCTCGGTGTGCAGCACGTTGAGTCCAGCGTCTGGTAAGTGCTCCCACTAAACACAATTTTTTCTGGACATTTTAGTTATGGGGGGATTCACATATTAGAAAGGTGGCTAGGGTAATCTGTCGTTAGGACCCTTCGTGTCGAACAGTCTGCTGCTTGCCTGGTGCTAGGGTTCAGCATGGGGTGGAATGAGTGGACAGATTATTGGGAGGGGCTGGGGAAGACCTAGCGGTGTTGGTACACATAGGTACCAATAACAAAGTTAGTGGAGGTGGTGAATGATATTAAAAAACTAGGAGTAAAGTTTAGGGCAAGGGCTTCCAAAGTAATTTTATCAGAGATATTACCAGTGTGATAAACAATGCTAAGAAGGCAGCAGGAGTTTAGGGAGATTAATGCATGGTTGAGAGATTAGTGTAGGAAGAAGGGTTTTTGGAGAACTGGGCTGATTTCTCAATCAGCTACAGGCTCTTTGCTAGGGATGGGCTGCACCTCAATGATGATGTTGCAGCTGTTTTGGGAGAGAAGATGGCTAAAGGGTTGGAGGAGATTTGAAACTAGGCGTGGGGGGGAGGGTTCAGTAAAAGATTCAGCGGAAGACTGGTTAGATAACAGTGGGCAAAGGAAGGGAAAATGGAGGTGAAGATTTAGTTGGGGGTACTGTTAAAGGACATGTAAACACCCTCCACAAAATATTAATCAGCGAACAGCCTCTTTTAAATCTTTAGATAACTGCCACTCTGGTTGTTAAAAGATTTAACAGTAAGGCTGCAGCATCCCATTAAGCACTTAAGAATTCCTTCTACTACTCTAACCCACTCTGCCCCTCCCTCAGGAATTTGCTTTGACTGTTGACTTATGAGCATGCTCAGTTCTTCTCACCTTACATCACTAAAGACACCATCCAGTCTAACAGCCAATGAAGAGATGGGATTGCTAATTCCCATATAAACTCTGCTCTAGCTGTTTTATCATGGGGTTTTTTTCTCCTAACCACCTCTCCTGAGCTCAGAGTAACCATTACAGTGCTCAACCCCAGCTGAACTTTTTTATCAAAGGATGTTGTGCTATGTAACCTGCATTCTGCATTGCATGAACTTTAAAGCATACGTGTCCTGTTTGCAGATGTCAGTGTTACTAATGATGTGTCAGAGGGAAAATGACCGCTGCGTGAAAGCTGCAATTTGTTTTAGGAAAATGTGATGGCGCTGGCAAATGGAGGGGGTATATGCAGTGATGTGGCTTGGAAGAGATGCCCAACTTATATACATGGTAATAAAATGTAGGCTTTACATGTCCTTTAAGGATAGGGAGGACCACATGTCATATGTTCAATATGGTACCAGTATTAAATGTATGTTTGCAAATGCAAGGAGTCTGCCTGGTATAATGGGAGAGCTCAGAGCCGGGCCAACTCGGCCAGGCGCCCTAGGCAGCCTGGCAGGCCACAGCACAGGCTCTGTGCGCGCTCGACTGTGCTCCAGCGCCCAAGCACGAAATGTGTGCGCGCATGCGCAGAATCGCATTTACACGGAAGACAACAGGGGCAGTTGGGGAGAGACGGGACCGGACACGGGGTAGGCGACAGAGCAGGTACGTGCCTGGCGCCCCCTCAGCTTTGCGCCCTAGGCATGTGCCTACTCTGCCTACCCCTAGTTCCGGCCCTGGGAGAGCTGGAGCTGCTGGTGCTAGAGGTAAAATATGATGTGATTGGTGTGGCCGAAACATGGCTGAATGAGTCGCATGACTGGGCAGTTAATATCAGTGACTATACTTTGTTTCGGAGGGACAGAGGCAATAGAAAAGGAGGAGGGTATGTCTGCTTGTTAGGCAGTATTTAAAAGCTTATATAAAGGAGGAGATGATGTTCGAAAATGAGGGGACAGAAGTCTTATGAGTGGAGTTCTTCACCAATTGTAAGAGTCTAGCAAATTAATTGTAGGGGTATGTTATAGACCCCCTAATGTAAGTGATGCAAATAGAAAAGGCTGCTAGTTTGGGTAAAGTAATGATAATGGGGGATTTTAATTACCCAGATATTGACTGGAGCAACAGTACTGCCAGATCAGTTAATGGCAACAAGTATATAAACTTACATGACAAATTTATGGCACAGGTTATTGAAAAAATGCTATTCTGGATCCCATGATCTCAAATGACCCAGAACTTATAGCAAATGTGCAAGTCATTGAACCCCAGGGTAATAATGACCACAATGTTTTATCATTTAATGTCTGGTGCAAAAAAACAAATATACACTGGGGCAACAAAAACCATGAATTTCAGAAAAGCTAATTTTAGTGCTTTGAGGGCTGCCCTTCAGAACATTGATTTGGGCATTATATTTTCAGGTAAAAAGACAGAACAGAAAAGGTTGTCATTTAAAATGATATTAAATCATTACTATTCTCAATTTATTCCCTTAAGGAGCAAATGTAGAAGCACTAAGAATCACCCTATGTGACTTAATATAGAAGAGAAAGGCATTTAAAAACTACAAGGGAAAGAAGATCCAGAATCCAAAGGCAAAGTAAGGAAATGAATAGGGCATAGCGGCGGACGCTATGCACTTGGTTCTTTTCTTCATTGTATACAATAGAGGAGTGTGAGTTCTAGTTAGTGGCTGACTCAGGATATGATTCATAAAACTTTTAATAAAAAGTAATGTAAACAAGGCTCCAGGGCCTGATGGCATACACCTAGGCATTCTAATAGAGCTTTGTTCAATTTTAGACCAGCTCCTATTTTTGATTTTCTCAGAATCGCTTTTATCTGGTATGGTACCTATGGATTGGAGAAAAGCTGATGTCATTCCAATATTTAAAAAGGGATTACGATCTCAGCCTAGCAATTATAGGCCAGTAAGTTTGACATCTGTGGTGGGCAAATTATTTGAAAGCTTGTTAAGGGATCACATTCAAAATTTTTTTTGCCAAAGCGTTTGATACCGTGCCCCACAAATGACTGCTTTCTAACCTAAGGTCTTTTGGGCTTAATGAAGTTGTTTGCACATGGATAGGAAACTGGCTACAGGATCTGGTACAAAGGGTGGTTGTTTATGGTACATTCTCTGCTTGTAAGGTTCTTAGTGGGGTCCTTCAGGGCTCTGTATTTGGTCCACTTTTATTAAACTTGTTCGTTAATGACTTAGGAAGGGTATTGTAAGTAATGTATCCGTATTTGCACAAAACTATCCAGCCCAATTAATTCCATCCAGGATGTGGCATCCTTGCAACAGGATCTTGACCAACTGGCAATCTGGGCAGCAAAGTGGCAAATGAGATTCAATGTTGATAAATGGAAAGTCGTGCACCTGGGATGTAAAAATATCCAAGCTACTTATACCCTTAACGGGACTGCACTAGGCAAATCCATTATGGAAAATGACCTTGGAGTCCTTGTAGATAATAAACTTGGCTGTAGCAATCAATTCCAGTCAGCAGCATCAAGGGCAAATAAGGTCTTGAGCTGTATTAAAAGGGGCATAGATTCATGGGAGGAGGGGGTCATTCTTTCACTTTATAGAGCACTGGTAAGGCCCCATCTAGAATATACTGTACAGTTTTGGTCTCCAGTGCTTAAACAGGACATTATTGAATTAGAGAGGGTCCAGAGAAGGGCAACTAAGCTGGTTAAAAGGTATGAAAAACCTTAGCTATGAGGAAATTGGGGATGGTCGCGCTGGAGAATAGGTGCCAGTAGGTCTTTCCAGCTGATACAAGGTCATCCATTCCAATTAGAAGAAAAGGTTTTTTTTACAGTAAGAGCTGTGAAGATAGGGTTTTTTTACAGTAAGAGCTGTGAAGATGTGGAATTCTCTCCCTGAATCAGTTGTACAGGCTGATACATTAGATAGCTTTAAGACGGGGTTGGATGACTTTTTATCAAGTGAGGGAATACAGGGTTATGGAAGATAGTACAAGTTGATCCAAGGACTGGTCCATTTTGGAGTCAGGAAAGATTTTTTTCCCCCTATGAGGCAAATTGGAGAGGCTTCAGATGGGGTTTTTTGTCTTCCTCTGGATCAACTAGCAGTTAGGCAGGTTAAAATAGAGTTCAAAGGTTGAACTTGATGGACGTGTGTCTTTTTTCAACATAACTTACTATGTTTTTTTCCCACAAGAGGCCCATCTATTTAGACTAGAGGAACAGAACTTTAATTTAAAGCAGTGTAGGTGGTTCTTCATGGTGGGGGCAGTGAAGTTGTAGAAGGCCCTGCTGGGTTGCAATGGCACATTTTATTAATGCCTTTACAATCATAATGTAGATCTTAAGATCTACAGTTGATAAAGATATTGGTATATATATATATATATATATATATATATATATATATATATATATATATATATAAATAGTGGAAGTAGGTTAGGATCCTTTTGCAGTAGTAAGGTGGTTTTCAAAGTGCAAGCATAATGTAGATCTTAAGATCTACGGTAAATAATGGAAAGTGGGTTAGGGACCTTTTTTTAGTTGTAAGGTGATTTCCAAAGTGGTTTGATCTGAGGATTATAGAATTGAGCCCAGGCTGCATGTCAAAGCTTTAGATACCTGAAATAAGTTTTAGGGTGGTCGCCAAGTGACTAATCTTCTCTACTGTGATCAACCAATCTCCAAATGCCCTCCCACCCGATTATCACAATTATCATGCCTAATCTGTAATTAAATAAATAGCCTGCTAGGTCTTGTTCCGAGGAGCACCTTGGAACAAAAGTCCCTCTTAACTGCCTTCCATTTCCCCCCCCCCACCTCTCTCTCCCCGCAAAGTGTATTAGACGGAAAGGTGCCCCTATTTTGAAACTTGACCTTAAATACAGAGCAGAGGTGGAGTATCCTACCACCATCCTCTGCCCATTTGCATCCTCGTTGAGTCTCTTCACAGACACTAAGCTTGCATGAACATGTGCAGTTGGGGTTAGTAGAAGGCAGTTAAGGGGGGCTGTTGTTCCTAGGTGGGTTTAGTTCTTCTTTAAAGTATGGAGATCCAAATTACAGAACAATTCCTTATCTGGAAAACCCTAGGTCCTAAGCCTTAGATTCAAACACTGGGCCTGCAGTCCTTATAGCAGGAACATATCAAACATTAGAGGAAACACCGAAAGGGAATTAATTTGATCTATCCCAGTCCCTGCAACAGGGGCATTAAAAAAAAGTACCAGAGCAGGAACTAGTCTGATTCATCTCATGGACCTTATGTCTTTTGAATAAATTTGTTATAGATGTTTTCATAGCTCTCTTAAAAGCCTCAACTAGATCGGACAAAGGGTATCCCCTGGAAAGCAAGTGGTCTCTTATTTCAATTGATTTACTAACAAAATCTTCAGAACATATTTTCCTAAGCCGTAAAAATTGCCCAACTGGTTCCTAATTATATAAGGTGGATGAGATGATTTAGCGGATAGAATATTATTGCCTGAGCATTTTTTCTATACAAAGTAGAAAAAATGCTATGTTCTCTTGCCATAAAAGAAATATCTAGAAAATTGATCTTATCGGAGAGAAACTCCTTTGGATTATTTTACTCAATGAATAAATGAACAAGCATTATATTTTGTGTGTCATTGCTCATCTAGTTGTAGGTAGTGATGGGCAAATTTATTCGCCAGGCGCGAATTTGCGCGATTCGACACCACCGAATAAATTCGCGAAAATTTGCTGGCAAAGGTTCACCGGCATCCAAAAAATTGGGCGTCCGCTTCAAAAACGAGACGCCGGTGCCGTTTTGTGAATTATTCGCCGTTTTGCAAATTTCGCTGGAAATTCGCGGCGCAAATTCGCCCATCACTAGTTGTAGGAGCTGCTTGAAAAACATATCATGTTTTAGGTCATATTATACAGAAATATTAATTTCAAAAGGGTTCATAAACTTTCAAGTGTACATATGGTAGTTTCAGATCTCTTTGTTCAAATTGTAGGTCTTTGTGATTTAATAAACATGTATTTTAATACAGTATATTATGTGAACAACTTAAAGTTGAGGTCTTTTGAGTTTTAAACTGGTCTACTTACTATTCTTATCTCAGTCTGTCTCCTTGTCTAACCTAGTATAATTTTCCCTGTCATATTGCTCCGTACTATGCACCTCTGTCCACCAACTCCATGCTAAATCTTTTCTTAAGGCGTGTGCTTGCAGCAGCAAAAAAAGCCAACCAGACTGGACATTTCATGTGGATTGGATCTGACAGTTGGGGCTCTAAAATCTCCCCAGTGCATCAACAGGAGGAAGTAGCAGAGGGAGCAGTCACCATCCTGCCTAAGAGGGCAACAGTTAAAGGTATGTTGTCTATTTTATGGATTGATAAATGATTTTGCTTTCTCCATCTACAGCTACATTTTTTTGTCTTTTCACTGTTTAAATAATGTATTTTCCCTATTTCTATTTTACTTAGGTTTTGATCGTTATTTTACTAGTCGGACATTAGATAACAACAGGAGAAACGTGTGGTTTGCTGAATTTTGGGAAGACAATTTTCACTGCAGACTGAGTCGAAATTCATTGCGCAGGGGGGGACATGGGAAAAAGTGCACTAGTAAGTTGTTTCAGAATACATTACAATATACAGTATATTGCAAAACCATATTAACATGGAGCTGTGTTTAAAGAGACACATATCATATACTACCATGCAAATATTTATTAAAAAGAATATTCTTAAAAGATACTCTGTCTTGAACACCTAATCTCAAAGACTTGCTTAAAGGGGAACGCCACAAAAACATAACGTTTTGAAAAGTAAACATAATTTCAAGCAACTTTACAATATACATCAATTAAAAAATATGCAGACTTTTCATAATTTTTAATGGTTTCTGACAGTTCCCTAAGCCTAGCCCCCTGCTCTTCTGCTGATCTTTCTGACTACTTTGCTGAGCTGGCTAACTACTGTTAGTCTGTTACTTTGTATCAACAGCCAGCTGTCCTCAGCCTGCATCCTCCACACCCACAATTCCCTGTACATGTGATTTCAATAAGGAAAGGAACATTACAGTGCATTGTGCAATGCATTGTGGGTTATGTATTTCCTGCATGCTGTCTGTAAGTTGTTACAATTTGTAGCATCAGTGTTTAGTCCATCCTTCCCTGCCAGGATTTCAAATGATGCAGAAAGAAAAGAACTGTTAAACAGCTGGATTTCACCTTAGAAAATGGTATTTATTCATACTTTTTGAAGGAACATACTTCACAAGATGGCAGCGCCCAGGGGGAACCATGAGGTTATTGGACGCCAGTGCGTTAATCTGGACGCATCATCATGACGCCAGCATCAACATGTGCAGTGTCGATGTGCAATGTCTGTGCTTGATGATTGACGTCATCAAGCAAGTTTTGGACTCCAGAGGATTCAGCCATTGCCCGATTATTGGTTCAACTCAGTTGTGTTCCTGGGTGTGACTGTTGTTATTTTGAACTTCTGATCTTGACCTTGCCTGTATCCCGATTATGAAACTTCACTGCCTGAACCGACTTTTTGCATGGATTGACTACTCTTCTTGACCCCTTCTGTACTGTGAACTGTGTTTATATCTGCAAAGCTTCCTCTTTGGTCCGCAACTGCAAACTGCGCCTTCGGGCCCTGACAGTATAATTGGGCCATGGACCATCTGAGGAAGCTCATATGGAGGCCATATTGAATAAACTCTCAATCATCCAGCTGCCGCTGTTGCAGCAATACCACCGACGGTGCCGTCATCTGCTCCTGCTCCGGAGCCCAAGGTTCCTGCTCCTCCACTCTACAGCGGAGATCCCGGGGCTTTGTAAACCATTGCCGGATCCAATTCGAGCTCCAACCGTCGCAGTACATCTCAGAGAGAGCTAAAGTGGGGTACGTAATTATCCTTTTTCAAGGAAAAGCACTGGAATGGGCATCCCCCTTATGGGAGAAAAATTCTCCACTCGTTCAAGACGGTAACACATTCTTGCAAGCATTCTGTCTTTGACACTCCTGGCCAGGTTACCACTGCTTCATCTCGTCTGCTGCAAATTTGTCAAGGGAGTCGCAGTGCCATTGAATATGCTGTAGACTTACGTACTTTATCAGCTGAGATGAATTGGAATAATTAAGCCTACCATGCGGCCTTCTACCAGGGGCTTTCTACACGTCTCAAAGATGATTTGGTTTCCCCATATCTCCTGGAGCAATTGGAAGACCTCATTATTAAAATCGATACCAGAATGTGGAAACACCAGTCCGACAGAGAGAGAAGCAAGAGATTTCAGCCCTTGCTGGCTCCTTGGTTCCAGGGACCGTTTCTTCCTTCACCTGCTCCTACCTCTTCTACTCCTTCTACTTCTTCTTCTGAGGAACCCATGCAAGTTGGGGGGAGCCCGATTGTCTGAAGAAGAGAAGTTACACAGACGTACAGCCGGGTTGTGTCTGTATTGTGGAGGCAAGGCTCAATTCGCCTACAATTGTCCGGTGAAGCAGGGAAACTACCATGCCTAGGTAGGTTTGGGGAGACTCACCTGGGTGGAATTGATCCTTTTCCCCACTATCCTCTCACCGGTTTATGCTTCCTATACAGTTTCAAGTTACCTCCAAGAAGATCACAGCTCAAGCCTTTCTGGATTCTGGGGTGGCAGGAAACTTCCTGGACCTTTTGCCATTCTGCACAACATCCCTCTACACCCACTGTCGATCCCTCTCTGGGTCTTGGCAATCAATGACTGACCTCTATCCACGGCTTTCATCTCCCATGCCACACAGGAACTTTCCGTTTTGATTGGGGCACTGCATGTGGAGAGACTTTCTTTTCTGATTATTAATTGTCCTTCCACACATTCTTCCATAAACGAGAGAGGACCTCCCGAACATGGACTCTGTTTTCATCTAGATGTTTGGAGTCCCACCATTGAATGGGTTGGAAGTCGGATCTCCCATTGGAGCCCTTACTGCCAGCAAAATTTTTTACCAGCCAATGCAGTTCAGAAGTTGTCTTGTGCATCAATAAATCTTTATTCTCTTCCCATGGCATATCAGGACTTCTGTGATGTGTTTTGTAAAAAGTATGCAGAGACCTTACCCCCTCATCGACCCTACTCCCCGGGACCATGCCTCCTCGTGGTCGTACATATCCGCTATCATTATCAGAAACTAAAGCTATGAAGGACTACATACAAGAGAACCTCAAGCATGACTTCATTCGTCCTTCCTCTTCTCCAGCTGGGGCCGGCTTCTTCTTCATGGAGAAAAAAGATGGCAATGGAATCCAGAAGTCTGGTCTCCCACTCTTTCGGATGAGAGCCAAAATTGGAGTGATCCTAGAAGAAAAAGAAGTTAATAGGGAAGTTCCGCCACTAGAGGGAAATTCCACCACTTCCCATTCATTTCTATGGGGTTTTTAAAGGCGTATTTATCAAAGGGTGAAATTTCACTTTCACCCATTGATAAATACGCCTTTCAAAATCCCATAGAAGTGAATGGAGAGCTGCGGAATTTCACTCTAGTGGCGGAACTTCACTCTTTGATAAATTTACCCCTTAGAGTACATCCAAACTCTAAAATGTCTTTATCCCAGACAGGCCATATGATCCTTATTCTTCTCACATTTTAATTTCGTCATCAGATTCCAACCTGGTTCCAGAAACAAAAAGGCGGATGCATTATCCAGAAGTTTCATTCTGGTGGATTTGTGTCCGAACCAATTGTTCCTTCAACAAAGATTGTAACTGCTTTATTCCCTTCTGTGGCATCACAAATCCTGTTGGCACAATCTTCTGCACCTGCTGATACACCTCTTGGAGTGGTACCCCCGGATCTTCGTCAGACAATTATTTGTCAGTCACACAGTTCCAAGCAAGCTGGTCATACTGGGATCAAGAAGATGATTGAGTTGTTCTCCCGTCTCCTGTGGTGGCCTTCTCTATGGAAGGATGTCAAGGACTTTGTTTCTTCTAGCTGCTTCCAAATCCTGTCATACTTCTCCTGAAGGAATTACGGTTAACACTACCCATTCCCTCTCGACCTTGGACACATTTAGCCATGGAATTTATCGTAGAGCTTCCATCTTCCCGTGGTTTCATGGTCATCTGGGTAGTGATTGGCAGGTTCAGTAAGATGGCTAATTTAATTCCTCTCCGTAAGTTCCCCTCTGCAATGAAACTTTCTAAATTATTTATTCAACACATTTTTGTCTCCATGGTTTTCCCGTTGAAATTGTTTCAGACAGAGGCTCACGATTTATTTCAAAGTTCTGGAGATCATTATGCAAATCCCTCAACATCTCACTACAATTTTCTAAAGCCTATCACCCTCAGTCCAATGGAGCCTCAGAACGTGTCAATCAACAGTTTCTAAGATGCCATATTTCTTTGTGCCAAGATGATTGGGCTGATTTGCTTCCTTGGGCCGAATTTGCTCACAATAATTCACTTCACGCCTCTTCTGAAAGATCTTCTTTTTTTGTGTATATGGTCAACATCCTTTAGCATTTCTGCAAGATTTACTTCTCTCCAATGTACCAGCAGCCAATGATCAAGTATCCCATATGTCCGCCATTTGACAAGCTACTATAGTGAACCTGGAGAAGAATTCCATTGCTCAGAAGACCTATGCAGATAAAAAGCGTTCACCTCCTCCTCAGTATTCTCTTGGTGACAAAGTATGGCTTTCTACCAAAAACATCCACCTCAAGATTCCATCCACTAAATTAGGTCCCAAATTCATTGGGCATTTTCCCATTATTAAACTCAGCAACCCAGTGGCAGTTTGTCTCCAGTTATCCCCTGAGATGAAGATTCCAAATGTATTCAACGTGATTGGTCATTTTTCATATTTTCCTGCTCCTTTAACTGTCGACGGTCATCAAGAGTTCGAAGTTGAAAAATGTTTAGATTCTCACATGTCCAGCGGCTCCCTTCAATACTTGGTGGAATGGAGAGGATTTGGACCAGAAGAATGCTCTTGGGTCAAACATTCCAACATCCATGCTCCACTTCTTGTACGGAGGTTCCACAAAAGATTTCCTCTTAAACCCATCCTTGGTGGTCCGGAGGCCCCCTGTGGAGGAGGGGGTACTGTAAGGAGCTCTCACCGGCGGCTCCGTCCTTCCCAAGATTATGGCGCCCAGGGGGAACCACAAGGTCGTTGGACGCCAGCACTTCAATCTTATCACCAGCATGTCAATCTGGACCCAGCATCATGACACCAGCATCAAAACGTGCAGCATCGACACGCAACATCTGCGCGTGGCGCATGACATCATCAATCGAAAGGATGCCAGAGGATTCAGCCATTGCCTGATTATAGGTTCAACTTAGTTGTGTTCCTGGGTGTGACTATTGTTATTCTAAACTTCTGATCTTGACCTTGCCTGTATCCCGATTACGAAACTTCGCTGCCTGAACTGACCTTTTGCCTGGATTGCCGACTCTTCTTCTTGACCCTTTCTGTACCGCAAACTGTGTTTATATCTGCAAAGCTTCCTCCTTGGTCCGCAACTGGAAACTGCGCCTTTGGGCTCTGACAACAGGTAACTGTGATGGGTATATTAGGGGTTTCTGCATTATGTGGGCCTCTTTATCAGATTATGGTTTGGAAGCCAGAGTTCCCCTTTAACTTTGACAGTGCTGTAAAATATATCCATGTTCCATTTCAGTCAGAAGTGTAAAGGCATAAAGGAAATTGTTTTAGAGGAACAAGAAGTAAGATCATTTCCCAACCTGGGAGAAAATCTTCATGAAATGCATGGTCATATTGGCAACCTTTAGTGGTTTGACTGAAATTATAAGCCAATATTTGGTTTTATGGAGAAAAAAATCAAATAAATTAAGTACATGTAACTTATGTTTATTATGCACATATTCATGAACTATCACAACCTCAATAATCTTGGTTCTCTGTATAGCAGTGGACAAACAGGTCAACCCATAAGGATGGCCTATGGCTCTAGTCTTTACCAAAAACGTAATATTAAATTCAAAGCTTATAATATACAGTATTAGGGAAAATTGAATACTTTTAGGATTCAATTAACCAGATAACATTCAGATGCTACTACAGGTATGGGATCTGTTTTCTAGGAACCAGTTAACCAAAAACCTCCAAAATACAGGAAGGCCATGTCTATAGATGCAATCATAATTAAAATAATTAAATACAGTATAAAAGGAAACCGATTCCCTTTTATACTGTAATACTAAAACAGTACCTTGTACTTGATCCCAACTAAGATATAAGTAATCCCCATTGAGAAAAATAAACAAGTCTGGATTATAACTGCCAAATCCAAACTGTTTACCGGGCCTAAATTGTCCCTATATAGCAGTGGACAGACAGGTCAACCCATAAAGATGGCCTATGGATCTAGTCTTTACCAAAAACCTAATATTAAAGTAGACCTGTCACCCAGACACAAAAATCTGTATAATAAAAGTCCTTTTCAAATTAAACATAAAATCCATTTTCTATTTTTTATTAAAGCATTCATAGCTGTTGTAAACTCATTTAAAAATCTCAGCTGTCAATCAAATATTGTCTGCCCCTCCTCTATGCCATGGGCATAGAGGCGGGGCAGACAATTACTTTCACTTTCCATTCAGCACTTCCTAGATGTCACTGCTCTCCCCACATTCCCCCATTTTCTTTACCATTTAATTGTGTAGCCAGGGCATGGGAATGGACATTGGGTCCCCCATTCTGGTGCACAAACAAGATTCTGAGATGATGCAAGGCTTGCCATAATAACAGTGTGCACAAAATGCCTGCTGCCTGTTTGCTATCATTTTGAATTCCCAGACTGAAGGAAACAAGATTCAAATAATTTATATAGTGTAATTTAAGTTCATTTTGCTTGACTAATGTGATAAAATAGGATTTTTAATAATTTTTTTGGGTGACGGGTCCCCTTTAAATACAAAGCTTATAATATAAAGTATTGGGAAAAATTGAATACTTTTAGGATTCAATTAACCAGATAACATCCAGATGCTACTACAGGTATGGGATCTGTCTTCCAGGAACCAATTAACCAAAAACCTCAGAATTACAGGAAGGCCATGTCTATAGATGCAATCATAATTAAATAATTAGAATTTTTAAAACTGATTTCCTTTTATACTGTAATACTAAAACAGTACATTGTACTTGATCCCAACTAAGATATAAGTAATCCCCATTGAAGGCAAAACAAGCCTATTGGGTTTATTTATTGTTTAAATCATTTTTAGTAGACTTAGGGCTAGTCCACACGGGGAGATAGCGACGCGTTTGCGGTCGCGGCGACAAAGCGCCGCGACAGTCGCCGCGACCGGCGCAGGCGACAGTTTTGTATGGGCGCCTATGTAAAAACGCCTGTGCTAACCACACGAGGCGATGCGCTTTTCAACAGTCGCCTGAAAAAGCCTGGCGAGGCATTTTCAGGCGACTGTTGAAAAGCGCATCGCCTCGTGTGGTTAGCACAGGCGTTTTTACATAGGCGCCCATACAAAACTGTCGCCTGCGCCGGTCGCGGCGACTGTCGCGGCGCTTTGTCGCCGCGACCGCAAACGCGTCGCTATCTCCCCGTGTGGACTAGCCCTTAAAGTATGGAGATCCCAATTACAGAAAGATCCCTTATCTGGAAAACCCCAGGTCCTTATCATTCTGGATAAAAGGTCCAGTATCTGTATTACAATTCTTATAAAATGCATATACCATTAAAACGTTAAATACAAAATGCAGCTAGAATCCATCTTTATACAATAACATTAAAAAGAAAAGTATTTTAAAAATAAATCACGTCCATAGATTCCATTCAAGCTGAAAAATAAATATTATACAGCCATGGACTATGAAGGAAGAACAGGGGTAGTATAGCAACTAATAATAATGAAAATAAATGTAATTATTTCAGAAAAATTAATCTAGAACTAATCTTCATACAATTCTTAAAAAACTCCTAAAATGAATGTGCTTAGAATAGCGATCTAAGCAATTTTGCATGTAATTCTTTTCAGGACATATATACTGTGTGTATATCTATCTATCTATCTATCTATCTATCTATCTATCTATATATATATATATATATATATATATATGTAGTCCCACAGTACCAGCACTCCGATCTTTAAACAGGTTCGTGGTGCACGATCAAATACAGGATATATAGAACAAGAAGGATCAGCACTCACTGTATTGATGTGAAGAAAAGTTTTGCGTTTATTGATTTACAACATAATCCGACGTTTCGGTCCCACCTGGGGACCTTTCTCAAGGATACTGTGTAACTGTGATGTGATCTTTAAATACCCACCCCCCATTAGTGAAAAATGGCGCCAAAGATGACGTCATGAGTCCAAGGTGAAGTGTCAGAACAAAGTTTTTTTCTTTTTCCTCTCTCTTTGACTTTTCATCCGTTTCCTAAGTGATGTTGTGCAATACTGGTTGTCCCCAGTAGGTGTCATGGTTCACACACTGTGTGGATTAATGTCCATAAAAGAAACATTTGTATCCAAAAAAACATTTGTACTTAAGAGTAACATTTGTGCTTTAAAAACATTGTATATACAAAAAACTTCGTATAAGATACTTCTTATAACACATAGACAAGAAATTAGATGGTTACTTACAGAGGTAAGAAGAGTGTGTACAATAATATGATTCTGTAAAACGAGAAAAAGGGGTATGTTAATTTAACTAATAAAATTAATGCTGATTAGACCATTATGCCAAGAAACAATTTAATTGTAGTTGCCCATTTAACCCCTTCGGGATGACGCAATCAAGCTCGTAAATCCAAAAAGCTTCACGTTTCAGCAACAGTTGCTCAACATCTCCACCCCTAGGCGGTATAGGAATGTGGTCTATAGGCATACACTTGAATTGTGAGGGATCATGTCTGGCTTCACGCCAATGTTTGGCGACGGGTTGTTGGGCAATGTCCTGCTTGTTGGGGTCTACCCGTCTGTCTGGGTTCAAGGCTGCCCTGATTGTTGCCCTATGCATGTTAATTCTATCTTTAAGTTGCCTCACAGTTTTACCACAGTATACTAGACCACATGGACACTTGATCACATATATCACCATTGTAGTGGTGCATGTCATCCTATGTCTAATTTTGTATTGCTTGCCAGTTCTGGGGTGTCTGAATTCTGTCCCTGTGATCAACGTGTTACACATCACACACCCCGTGCATCTGTACACCCCAGGGCGTGATGTTAAGAAATGGGTGGCTTCTGATCGAGTATATTTTTGTGCTGGGTCAGATGGGCTGAGATGTTCTTTGAGGTTAGTGTTTCTGCGATAACTGAACATGGGTCTGCGAGGAATCTTGTCACACAAAACATCGTCATTGGACACAATTTCCCAATGTTTAAGCACCGACTTTTTTGTATTGCTGCTGTGGGGATTGTATTTACTGACGTAATATATATCCCCCTCCCCTACCTTCTTAGTTGGATCAATGACAGGTTTCAATAACTCCTGGCGATCAAGTAACATGGTTAGATTTATAGTTTCCTTGATCAGTCTTTCAGGATATCCCCTTTCCAAAAATTTCTGGCCCATCTCCATTAGGTCCTTGTATTTCTGCTCGGGGTCACTGTCTATCCGTGCAACTCTTACCATTTGAGATTTGGGAAGAGAGTCTAAGAGGTGTTTGGGATGATGGCTGCTGTAGTGTAATAATGTGTTTCTGTCAGTAGTTTTAGTGTATATACGTGTGTCCAGACCCTTACTCGATTTATAGAGTAACACATCTAGGAAGTTAATCTGATGCGCATTGTAGTTCAGTGTAAGTTTAATGGGGGTGTCTAATAGATTAAGGCCGTCCACATATGTTTCCAATTGCTCAGGTGTACCACTCCAAAGAAAAAAAATATCGTCAATGTAGCGCCGGTAGAAACTACCATACCGTCTAAATAGTGTATGGTTATAAATATGTTTCTGCTCAAAATCATGCATAAAAGCATTAGCATATACGGGCGCAACCCTGGAACCCATCGCGGTGCCAGTGCGTTGGAGGTAAAATTGCCGCTCAAATTTGAAATAGTTCTTGTTGAGTATGAACCTGAGCAACTGTATAGCGTATTGGACTGGTGGACCGACATAATTAGAGTTGTGTGTAATGAGGTTCTGTACAGCCTCAAGACCTTTGTCGTGCGGTATGCAGGTGTATAAACTTTGTACATCTAATGTGACAAGGATCAATTCATCGACCTTCAAATTTATGCTTTGAACAACGTTAAGAAAATCAGTAGTGTCTTTAAGATAACTTCCAATGGCGGTAATGCATGGTTGTAGTAAGATGTCTAGATATTGCGATATCTTTTCGTTGAGAGACCCTGTGCATGCAATAATTGGTCTGCCAGGAGGTCTCTCCACACTCTTGAGAAAGGTCCCCAGGTGGGACCGAAACGTCGGATTATGTTGTAAATCAATAAACGCAAAACTTTTCTTCACATCAATACAGTGAGTGCTGATCCTTCTTGTTCTATATATATATATATATATATATATATATATATATATATATATATATAAAGACCGGCCCTAAATTTAGAGACAACTGAATGTGTTTGTTTATTATTAACAACCACAATACAAGTCAGTCAACTCTATATCAGTTAGAGCACCTATAAATAAACATCTGGTCATGATTTTAGGAAAATTCTTGCTCAAAGAATTCTATAAAAAGAGTGGCAGAGGAAGGTGCAATGGATGATCCCTTAGTTGTTCTTAAATGTGTGTGCCATTCTGAGCAGTTCCACTAAAAAGTCACTAGAGTAGTTACTTGAGGAGCTTTGCCTGCCGGACAAAAACTACTATTGGAAAAGGAAGCCTGCTGGATCTACAGTATAATCTTCGGAAAACATTGTCATTGTTCTGCCTTGTGTACATTTTTCTGCAGTGTACTGGGCCAGGTTTCCTTTTTTGGCGCCCTTAGGCCGACTGAGTCTACTGCCTGCCGGAAACTCGTGCAGCCGTGCACCCCCCCTGCGAGTGGATGTGGTGGCCCCTAGTGCCTGTGACCATGTGCACATCGCGGCTCCTGGTGCTTGGCTAGATGCGGTTGGGCGGCATGCCTCCCCTCAAAATTTGCCGCACTAGGCCCTGGCCTTTTTTCCCTTGCCAAAAATCTGGGCCTGGCAGTGTATTCCCTCTTACAGGTGCGTGGCTGTGTTGTTGAACACAACCACACACCATACCTCCCAACTGTCCAATTTTCTAGAGGACAGTGCCTATTTTAATAGTTCAGCCCACAGTCCCTAAGATCTCTATCTATCTTCTAGCTCTTTCCTCTTGGACAAATCAATGCAATCTCAAATTGAATTTTGAAAAAAACTGTAGTTTTACCTATTGTTAATACTGCTTAATAGTCTGGGGAAAGTATCTGACTCTTCCATCCCATTCTCTGATCATGTTAATACCACAAGTCACATTTTATGAAACAACAGGAAAAACCTAGAAACAACCACTACAACACTTACCCATGCCCTTATCCTATCATGGACTCTACCCTCTTTAGTCTGTCTTAAAGGGATTCTGTCATGATTTTTATGATGTAGTTTTTATTTCTAAATTGCATTGTTTACACTGCAAATAATTCACTCTACCATATAAAATTTCATTCCTGAACCAGCAGGTGTATTTTTGGCGTGTAGGCAGCCATTCCAGGTCATTTTGTCTGGTTATGTGCTTTCAGAAAGAGCCAGCACTTTAGGATGGAACTGCTTTCTGGCAGGCTGTTGTTTCTCCTACTCAATGTAACTGAATTTGTCGCAGTGGGACCTGGATTTTACTATTGAGTGCTGTTTTTATATTTACCAGGTAGCCGTTATCTTGTGTTCTGGAGCTGCTATCTGGTTACCTTCCCCTTGTTCTGTTGTTAGGCTGCTGGGGGGAAAGGGAGGGGGGGATGATCTCACTCCAACTTGCAGTGCAGCAGTAAAGAGTGACTGAAATTTATCAAAGCACAAGTCAGATGACTGGCGGCAGCTGGGAAACTGACAATATGCCTAGCCTCATGTTAGATTTCAAAATTAAATATTAAAAAAATCTGTTTGATCTTTTGAGAAATGGATTCAAGTGCAGAATTCTGCTTGAGCAGCACTATTTTGAAAGAAAACACTTTTCCTATAACATTAACCCTTTAAGCTGTCGTTCTGCAGGCCACTCCACTGTCAATCTTTATCATGACTTCTCATTAAACAAGGAATAACTTGCAAACTCTTCCTTTTGACTTTTAATATCCTTCTTCCTCCACACCTCACTGCATTTTCTATTATGTCTCAATTCATTGCAAACTGACCTGTCCCTTCCTTTGAGAGACCCCATCTGGTCTTGCTATCCACTTCCATTGAACACTGATATAACATCTACCTCTTGGCACTTAACCTCCCTTTTAAGTTATTCACACATTTTTAAAAAAAAATTGTACCAGGTAAGATGTAATAATCAATTAACATAGAAGTAGTTACTTGTCATCTGTTTAAAGGAAAACTATACCCCCAAAATGAATACTTAAGCAACAGATAGTTTATATCAAATTGAATGACATATTAAAGAATCGTACCAACTGGAATATATATTTACATAAATATTGCCCTTTTACATTTCTTGCCTTGAACCACCATTTCGTGACTCTATCTGTGCTGCCTCAGAGATCACCTGACCAGAAATACTACAACACTAACTGTAACAGGAAGAAGTGAGGAAGCAAAAGGCAGAACTCTGTCTGTTAATTGGCTCATGTGACCTTACATGTGGTGTGTATGTGTGCACAGTGAATCTTACGATCTCAGGGGGCGGCCCTTATTTTTTAAAATGGCAATTTTCTATTTATGATTACCCAATGGCACATACTACTAAAAAAGTATATTATTATGATAATGGTTCATTTACATAAAGCAGGGTTTTACACATGAGCTGTTTTACTCAGCATCTTTTAATAGAGACCTACATTGTTTGGGGGGTATAGTTTTCCTTTAAAATCAGGCATCTTATTGGCTATGGATTATGGAACCTGGGCATTTTATTTTTGGATGTTTTTATATGCTATTGTACAAATCCTATTGACAGTAGTGTTGTATTGTTTTATTACACAGTGCTGAACAAGTAAAACTATAACGTAGTTAAGTTGGGTTGAAAAAAGACCAAAATCCATCAAGTTCAACCCCTCCAAATGAACCTCAGTGCATAAATATACACATGCACTCATTCTGACCTATGTATAAACACACACACACATAGATAAACTATATATACCAATATCCCTACTAATTTTTGCTTATAGTATCACAATAGCCTTTTATTGTATGCTTGTAATAAATGTTGTAAATTGGCAATCCGGAAAGCAAGAAAGGAAATGAAGAGTTAATTGCGATGGAGGTGAAAACTAACCATAAAAAGTTTTTTAAATATATTAATTGTAAAAAGATGCAGGTTGAGAGTGTTGCTCCATTAAATAATGGGATCAGTATGGTTGTAACAGATACAGAAAAGGCAAATGTGTTAAATCAGTTATTTTCTTCAGTGTATACAATAGAGGAGTCTAAATTCCCATGCTCACTTTATAGCTGCACTAATGGCTCAGCTCAATCTAGTCAATGGCTAACTCAGGATATGATTCATAAAGCTTTAATAAAAATTAATGTAAACAAGGCTACAGGGCCTGATGGTATACATCCCTGGGTTCTAAGAGAGCTTAGTTCAGTTTTAGACCAGCCCCTATTTCTGATTTTCTCAGATTCACTTTCATCCGGTATGGTGCCTATGGATTGGAGAAAAGCTGATGTTATTCCAATATTTAAAAAGGGATTACAATCTAAGCCTGGCAATTATAAACCAGTAAGCTTGACATCTGTGGTGGGCAAATTATTTGAAGGTTTGTTAAGGGATCACATTCAAAATTTTGTCCTAGTGAATGGCATTATGAGCAGCAATCAGCATGGCTTTATGAAGGATAGGTCATGTCAGACAAATTTGGGGGGGGGCAGTAGATGTAGATGTGATGTGATCTATTTGGATTTTGCCAAAGCGTTTGATACTGTGCCCCACAAACGACTGCTTTCTAAACTAAGGTCTGTTGGGCTTTATGAAGTCGTTTGCACATGGAGAGGAAACTGGCTACAGGATCGGGTACAGAGGGTTGATGTTAATGGTACATTCTCTACTTGGAGTCAGGGGCGCGCCGCCAATGAGGCGAGCTGAGCCGCTCGCCTCAGACGGCAGCGCCTGAAAGGATTCCAGGGGCGGCAAAAAGCCACTCCTGCACCTTTAAGAGCCGAATTTCCGGTTTTTGAACCGGAAATTTGGCTGTACTATTGCGAGAGAGTGCAATTGTGCTCTCCGCAATAGTGTTTCTGCCTCCCCTCCCGACACGTAAGTTGGTGAGGGGGGGGGCATTGCTGCGGCTGCAGGCGGCTCCTTAGTCAGAATCGGCGCTGCTTGGAGTAAGGTTCTTAGTGGGGTCCCCAGGTATTAGGTCCACTATTATTTAACTTGTTCATTAATGACTTAGGGGAGGATGTTGTAAGTAATATATCAGTGTTTGAAGATGACACAAAACTATCCAGCCCAATTAATTCCATCCAAGATGTGGCATCCTTGCAACACGATCTTGACAAACTGGCAATCTGGGCAGCTAAGTGGCAAATGAGATTCAATATTGATAAATGTAAAGTCATGCACCTTGGATGTAAAAATATCCAAGCCACTTATACCCTTAATGGTACCGCACTAGGCAAATCCATTATGGAAAAAGACCTTGGAGTCCTTGTAGATGATAAACTTGGCTGTAGCAAGCAATGCCAGTCAGCAGCATCAAGGGCAAATAAGGTCTTGAGCTGTATTAAAAGGGGCATAGAGTCACGGGAGGAGGGGTTCATTCTTCCACTGTATAGAGCACTTGTAAGGCCCCATCTAGAATATGCCGTACAGTTTTGGTCTCCATCACTCAAACAGGACATTATTGTATGTTTTTGTATTAGAAAGGGTACAGAGAAGGGCAACTAAGCTGGTGAAAGGTATGGAAAATCTTAGACATGAGGAAAGACTGGCCAAATTGGGGATGTTCACGCTGGAGAAGAGGCGCTTAAGGGGTGATGTGATAACTATGTATAAATATATAAGGGGATCATATAATAATCTCTCTAATGCTTTATTTACCAGTAGGTCTTTCCAGCTGACACAAGGTCACCCATTCCGATTAGAAGAAAAGAGGTTCCCCCTAAATATTCGGAAAGGGGTTTTTTACAGTGAGAGCTGTTAAGATGTGGAATTCTCTCCCTGAATCAGTTGTACAGGCTGATACATTAGATAGCTTTAAGAAGGGTTTGGATGGCTTTTTAGCAAGTGAGGGAATACAGGGTTATGGAAGATAGCTCATAGTACAAGTTGATCCAGGAACTAATCCAATTGCCATTTTGGAGTCAGGAAGGAGTTTTTTCCCCCTCTGAGGCAAATTGGTGAGGCTTCAGATGGGTTTTTTGCCTTCCTCTGGATCAACTGGCAGTTAGGCAGATATAATAAAATAAAAAAAATAAAAAAAGGTTGAACTTGATGGACGTGTGTCTTTTTTCAACCTTACTTACTATGTTACTATGTAAGTCAACAAGCCACTCTTAAAGACATTTTATAGGATCTGCCATCATCCGGGCATTCCACAATCTCACTGCCATCACTGCGAAAACCACCTATTTTTTTTAAATTAATTCAGCATTATTAGTTATTACTAGACTCATATCTTTATCAGTTTTCAGTATATTTATTGCTCTATTTTACCTTTGACAGATCAAGAACGGATCGGTGTGGGGTCTGCATATGAACAGGAGGGGAAGGTTCAGTTTGTGATTGATGCGGTGTACTCCATGGCCTACGCACTCCATACAATGCACAAAACTGTTTGTCCTGGCAGTGTTGGACTTTGCAGTCGCATGGACCCAGTCGATGGAGTTGAACTTCTAAAATATATCCGTAGTGTCAACTTCACTGGTGAGAAGGAAAATATAACTAGTTTTTGTTTGCATGAAGAGATTATTTTATTGATGGATTTTCTATAAATATAATTATCAACATAATGCTACAGTATATTGATCTAAAAAAAAAAAGTCTATGTGCAACCTTTCTGCTAAAAAAACTTGATAATTAAAAATTAAGGTTATTGCAATAAAATATTAATCTTGACAAAAACTGGACAGATATCGAAATGAAAAAGGTATACATCCTTTCTTGCTGAAAAGGTATTTATTCCATGTCTGAACTATTTATCACCTTGCTTAATTTCTTCATTTCTCCAGCCTCAATGCCTTTCTTTTGTCCTAAAGAAATGTATCCAAAATGCTGTCTTTGTACTATTTGCTATCATAGGGTTTAAATGTTTTGCAAATCATCCCATTCTCTTTATATTCATATTTTACGCAATTTACATAATATCCCTACTCTTTTGAAATTGAATTGTAAATTTGTGCCTTTAATAATGATGCAGATAGCACCACATGTTCTTTTCTGTTGATTTCACCTTACATCAACATGCTAATTGTACTAGTATTTGCAAGCCCAGATTTGTAGTGAGGCCACAAAGGCCTGGGCCTAGGGCGGAAAAATTTTAGGGGAAGCATGCTGCCCAACTGCTTTCTGAGGAGCACTGGGGACACACAGATCCCCAGTGCTCCGGGGCATGCGTGCATGGGGAGTGGGAGCAGGTGCTAGGACCGCATGACCTAGGCGTGTCCGTGCAGGAGATCCGGCCATAAGTATTTGCATCCTTGGCAGAGTGAGGCTAAGTTGTTTATCCTGGGAGGCTTAGCAATTTCTGGCCAGAAATATTAACTTCTCTTTACATGCCTTATTTCCAATTTGTAGTATATTTATTACAGTCTGCTATGGACTTGTGAATGCGCAATTAATACGATCTAAATCCACATATCCCACCCAGTGGACCCTTATCTTGTATCTTTAATTTTGTCTTGTCTAATTCTCACTTTTGCTAACACAGTACAGCAGCTTACTAGTATTGATTGATGGAAGGCCTGTTGAACTCAATGATAGGATCTATTTTCCTTATTTTGCAATTAAGAGAGATCAAACCTTGCCTATGAACATGTAATGGGGGCCATATGGGTAGTAAGAAAACAGTTGAATGAGTATTTCAAAGGTCTCACTGGCCAGGGGAAGCAGAGGAAGTTACAAAGTACTGTTAATATTGTCCAGAGTGCCAAGTCACTGCCCCTGTGCCAGTGGCATTACTAGATATCACTGGGCCCCACAGCAAATTACTTTTCAGGCCTCCTTGACCCGCTTGACCTGTTTTACCAATATTTATTGAAATTGTATATGAATCAGGGTCTCATAGGGCCCCTATAGCTCGTTGGCCCCCCTGCAGCCGCAGGGTCTGCTTCCTCTGCTGTTACGCCCCTGCCCTGTGCCATACTTCCATCCTCTTGTGTTGCTTCCCATTATTGAGGTTTCTTTTGAAAGGCTAGCCATGGACCTAGTGGGTCTCTGGCAAAGTCTGAGGGCCTCAGTATATCCTAATTGTTATGGACTATGCCACTCACTATCCTGAGACTATCCCACTATATAATACATCTGCTAAGGTTTTTGCCATAAAAGCTGGTGCAGGTGTTTAGTAAAGTTAGTATACCAGAAGGAGATACTTACGTATTAAGAAATTCCATTTATGTCTAGGGTAACAAAAGAGCTTTGTAAACAGTTCAAAAGTAACCAAGTCCAGAACTTCAGTCTATCACCCCCAGATTTACAGAATGCCTTAAAACTTTAAAAGCCATGAAAAGTTATGGACAAAGATACGAAAACTTGGGATCAGTCCCTTAGTACCCTAGATATACTTATTCTGAGTTGCTGTATGGCAAATATCTCAGGGGACTGTCAGATGTTGCTAAACAGCCTTGGGCAGTTATTTTATGCATTAATGGGTGCTTTTTGTGCCACAACATGGGCACAAGCATGAGTTTTTTTCAGAAACTTTGATTGAGGAAACAGATGCATTAGAGTGGGTTTAAAGGAATTGTTCAGTATAAAAATAAAAATTGGGAAAATAGATCGGCTGTGCAAAATAAAAAAAATTATCTAATATAGTTAGTTAACCAAAAATGTAATTTACAAAGGCTGGAGTGACTGGATGTCTAACATAATAGCCAGAATACTGGCAACATCCAGTCACTCCAGCCTTCATGGATTGCATTTTTGACTACCTAAATATATTAGAAACATTTTTTTATTTTGCACAGCCTATCTATTTACCCAGTTTTTATATCTGCACTGAACTGTCCCTTTAAGTGTAGTTCTTTCACAGCTACAGAATGGGGAGGAACACCCAGTGAGTATTCTAGATGGGGCCTTACCAGTGCTCTGTACAATGGAAGAATGACACCCTTCTCCTACATCTATGCCCCTGTTAATACAGATAAGACCTTGTTTGCCCTTGCAGCTGCTGACTGACACTGCTTGCTACTGCCAAGATTATTATCTACAAGGATTCAAATGTCCTTTTCCATTATGAATTTGCCTAGTGCAGTCCCATTAAGGGTACAAATGACTTACATATTTTTACATCCCAGGTGCATGAATCAGGTGATCTCATTTGCCACTTACCCGCCCAGATTGCCAGTTAGTCAAGATCCTACAGCACTGGGTACACATAATTGAAATTCTGCGTATAATATATTAAAGGACACCTCTCTCTTACTTTCTTCTACAATTTCTGTCTTTTTTCTAGCATTTCTTTACAGTTTATGTGTCATGTGCCCTGGCCTCTTCACATTTCTTCTGTGGATTGGAAATGAATGAAGACTGCATAAGCTGCACCAAACATTGTCTTCTGGTAGCATACATTTTTTCACAGCATCGCCAGCAAGAATATAATCATCTCCTGGCTCAACACCCTGTTAAAGTTAACTTTAAGCAGCCAGCAACAATATGATTATCTTCTCTTTAAAAAGCCTGATAAGGGTGCACAGTTCTTCAATACATGTGTGTGTGGAAGGCTTGTAGTGCCTGTAGTCTTCAGTAGTCTACACTCCTGCCTTTTTTTCTTGCGCTGCCCAGCATTTTTTTCCTGTGCTGCCCTGCATTCCAGTTAAAAGCATTCAATCGCAGGGGAGCACAGGTCCAGATGCAGACAATTATTCTTAAGTAGGCCACAGCACCTGTGTTCAGTGGCATAATCATATTTTATTAAACGCGTCATAATACCTGCAAGCCCTAAAATTGCTTATGCAGTCTAATCCTCCCACAGGGTAGGACATGTGTATTTTGAGAAGTGAGCATTGTTACCAGGTTCTGCTTAGTGTTACTGGGGTTAAGGCAAGACAAGAGTATTGTATTGTAGTTGCTGGATGTGTTGTGAAAAAGATTTATGTTACCAGCGGTGATGTTATGCACGTGCTGCAAAAAAAACAAAAGAACTCCTGCTATAGGGGATGCAATTTAGTGGTGGGATGTAATCCCGTCACATCTTACCCCGATTCAAGCACTGTGTGTACCTTTTGCAGTCCTCCAATAAGTCAGTGTACCATACTATGTCTGCCATAGTCTGCCTGTGTGTGCCACTCCTATGCTGGCTGTGGAAGGTGAGCAAGGTGTATAGTTCTATTCTAGGGATAGTTACTAGAGTTAGTGAATAGCATGCATGCACAGTTAAGTAAAACTAATAACATCACATTATAATTAACATTATATTTAAAAGGGTACTTCAACTTAAATTTTAGCATTTTATAGGATGACTGATTCTTAGGTACTTTTTAATTAATCTTAATTATTTTTATTTATTATTATTTATTTTATTATTTGCCTTATTCTTCTGACTCTTTCCAGCTTTCATAAAGGGGATCACTGACTCCAGCAGCCAAACACATATTGCTCTGTAAGGCACAATAGTAAAAAAAATACAGCAAATAAAAAGTAAAGATAAATTGCAAATTGTGTCAAATTATGAAGATGTATATTATGCCAAAAGTTATTTGGAATATGAACTACCCCTTTATTATTACTGTGCATGAGAGCTGCCAGGAAAGCAAACAAGAACAGAAGAAGAAAGAATGTGCTTTTGCTTTTCTCTCCCTTGCCTCCTATTTTCAAATCTCTTGTCTCCTTTTCTTAATTTGTCATTTTTCTTTTATATGGCATTTTTTGTTCTTTTCTGTACCCCCTCTTTTTCTTCACACTCCCAAATATTATTTTTCTTTCTTACATTTTCCCCTTTCATATTACCCTGCTTCACTGATTACTCCTCAATATGCTTTGTTCATTTTTCCCATCCTATTCACTTTTTTTTCCCATCTGATCCTGCACTCCACTCCACTTCGATTCATATTTATCTTTTTTATCTGACCCTTGGCAAACCTGGCAATTACTATATGATTGTACCCCCTACTGATAAATAAACACGCACACACAGGTTTTTTTTATCTTAACCTTTAAATGGGACCCGTCACTCAAAAAAATTATTCAAAATCCTATTTTAGTCAAGCAAAATCAACTTTACTTACACTATATAAATTATTTTAATATTGTTTTCTTCAGTATGGGAATTCAAAATTATAGCAAGCAGGCAGGTATCATTTTGTGGACACTGTTATTAAGGCAAGCCTTGCATCATCTCAGAATCTTGTTTGTGCACCAGAATGGGGGACCCAATGTCCATCCCCATGCCCTGGCTACACAATTAAATGGTGAAGAGAACAGAGCAATGTGTGGAGAGCAGTGACATCTAGGAAGTGCTGAATGGAAAGTGAAAGTAATTGTCTGCCCCGTCTCTATGCCTAGGCAAAGAGGAGGGGCAGACAATATTTGATTGAAAGCTGAGATTTTTAAATTAGCTTACAAAAGCTATGAATGCTTTAATAAAGAATAGAAATTGGATTTCATGTTTAATTTAAAAACAACATGTATTCTACAGATTTCTGTGTCTGGATGACAGGTCCACTTGTTGTTTTTCTCCACTTTCCTTTTCCTTTCCTTTTCCATACAGTTCATCCTCCACTTTCGCACCACTTTACCTTTTCACCTCTCTCTCTCTCCAGTCTCTCCTCTTTCCTCCTTTTCTCTGTCCCCCATTTAATGTTGCTCCACTACATGTTGCTCCATAACACTCAGTACTAACATTGTCATCTGCCATGCCTGCCTGCAGTGCAGATACTGCCAGTTTTAAGCAATTCTATTGCCAAAATCAAAATTTTATATAAGCTTCATCTTACTGAAATGACACTTTCCAGATACAACTGATTAAACAGTATGTACCATTTATGAAATAATGAAGTTACTATTTCCCTTTCAGCAACCTGACACTCTCCATGTTCTCTTCATACAGAAGTCAGAATCAGACTTTAATTGGCAGGTAGGTCTAATAATCTGACTCTGCCTCCTGCATAAATGGAGAATAAAGTGAGTCGTATTCTGAGACGGGGAGAGTGTTAAATAACTTGATTATTTTGTAAATTTTGGTACCATTTGTTATCTATTTTCTTTTCTCTTTTTAGATCAAATATAGGAAAAAATATTTCTAGGTCATTTTGAATATCAATATAGATTTTTATTTTCTTTTTGTGCTAATTTTGCCTTTTAAGATCATTTTAATGATGGTCATACAAGCTTATGTATAGTAAGCATCTGTGATTCAGTTTCCTTACTCTAATACACAATCTCAATTTTTTTTACAGGCATTGCGGGGACACCAGTGACATTCAATGAAAATGGAGATGCTCCAGGACGCTATGAGATCTATCAGTATCAGATCAACAATGGCAGCACAGAATACAGAATCATTGGACAATGGGCAGATCATTTGCACCTAAAGGCAAGTATATTTGGAAAGCATTCACCATATTTATGTTAGATATTATATATGAAGACATTTTAAGAAAGTGTAAAGTTATACAGCATGACCCTACATGGCTACACACAACAGACTATATAAATGAATATATCATAATTTAAAAAAAATGTTATACATAGCTGTGTATGTCAAATTCAGAAAGAAAATGGGAATTTGGGTTCTGGCAATACAGTATGCAGTATGAATTTGTACAGGCTGACCAGTACAGACAGTTCTTTGTTTTTCTGTGTTGTGAAGATATATCTCTATGCTCTCGAACTGGTAACTCCCTTTTACACCCTGCATTCTATTGCTATACATCTTTGGTGGGCAAGTTATTTGTTAAGAGATCATATTCAAAATTATATTCTGGAGAATTGCATTATGAGCAGTTATCTGCATGGCTTTATGAAGGATAGGTCATATCACATACATTTGTGACAAATTGTGCTTTTTTTTATTATGTTTTAAGAAGTTGACAGTAGTAGTAGTAGTATTGGATTTTGCCAAAGCATTTGGTACAGTGTCCCATAAACAACTGCTTTTAAACTAAGGTCTGTTGGTTTTAGTAACGTTATTTGTATATGGATAGTAAACTGGTTGCAGGATCAGATACAGAGGGTGGTTGTTAATGGTATATGCTACTTGTAGTAAGGCTCTTAGTGGGGTCCCACAGGGTTCTGCATTAGGTCCACTTTTATAAAACTTGTTCATTAATGACTTTGATTGTGTCTGTCAGGTGTGACATATCAACTTGGTAATCAGCATAATTCATTGGCCCAATAGCCCTTATTGGCTAGACAAACCACCAAGTTTGTTTCATCCGTAAGAGACTTTAGTTCCTCCCTTATAAGATTATCACAATACTTATGATTTGCAGGTATATAATGTGAAAACATATACTTTTTTCATGAAAATCCAGATTTGATCTACACGTAGTATATCTAATTATATGTGATAAGATGTTGCAAAATAGATGCTGCTTTGATTAAAAATTAAAACTGCTAAATTTAGGAAAGCATCGCGGTTTCGTATTTTGAAAATGTGCTTTTCAAAAATCTATGGGGTGACTTTCTAGGATGAACTTTGTTTTTTTTGTATCTTTACCACACATAAACTGCAGTAAATGTGTTGAATTGCAGTAGCTGAAATAACAGAAATGATACATCATATGGGTTGCATTTATTCGGGGGCCCCTATAGGCCACACACAACCTATGTAAATTAAACAACAAACTGTTCAGTGGAGCCATTTCCTCAGATTTGCTTTCATCTGGTATGGTACCTTTGGATTGGGGGAAAGATGATGTAATTCCTATATTTGCAAAGGGATTACAATCACAGCCTGGAAATTATATGTCAGTAAGTCCGACATCTTTGGTGGGCAAGTTATTTGTTATATAATGTGAAAACATATACTTTTTTCATGAAAATCGAGATTTGATCTACACGTAGTAGACGATGTTGCATATACGGAATCCATGTGGGATGCTCTGAGCTTAGTTATAGTCAGACATAAACAAGCCATTCAAATTAGCTGAAGTGCTGTGGACTTAATTGTTTAATCATGCTACAACCCAATTTATTTTTTTCAGTGAATATATATACAGTATCATATTCCTGTATAAACTTTGTGAGGTAAAATACCCAGTCCTCTAACTAAGTACAAATATTATGGTCCAAGCCGAAATTCTTTAGTTTAATCCCTAACCTTCTATGTTGTAAGTATTAAATGATTTAGCAAAGTCTAAGTAGATCACATCCACTGCCCCAAAAAAAGTCTAGGTTGCTGCTCACCTCGTCATGAAGGTAATTTGTCTGACATTATCTATTGAGCATAAAACCATGCTGTCACAAACTATAGTATTGTGATTTTGCTTCCAAAAGTTTTCCTACCCCTCATGTTAAACTAAGAAGCCTATGAATAGTGGCACCACATTATCAATCTGCAAATCACTTGGCATCATCACCCATCAATCACATTAGTAGAAATTGGTCTATTAAAAAGGAAGCCTTTATAAGTTGGTTCCTCAGTTCAGAATCTCCCCTTTTTCCCTTCTCCCGACCTCCCTTTCATAGTTAATTGCAAATTTATCTAAAATCAATATTGAAAAATGTTTTATTAATAGAATTTTATTTGAGATTCATCAATGTGATCGTATGTTGAATCCATTCGATTATCGCATATTCGTGATTTTTGCCATAAACAACGAATATTCAAGAGTTATCACAAATCATGTGAGTTTTTTTTGAGAAAGCACCAAGCTGAGGAGCAACTGCAATATGAGCTACATGTTCTGTTTATCCCTGCTAGGATCAGACAGCTTTGTCACTTCTGTACTGCAAAATGTATGATAAGGGTGGTGAGGATGTACCACCTGCACCAAAATCTGATCCTTCAGGTCTACAATTGCCAGGGAACCATTGATTTCACTCATGCTCACTTTACACCACCTAAGGAGTGCTTCACAATAGAAAGTGATTCCAACCCATCAATGTCCAGGATGAGATTGTAACCCCTTTTTAAATATAGGAATTACATCCACTTTCCTCCAATCCATAGGTACAATACCAGAGGAAAGCTGGTCAGAGATAATCAGAAATAGAGGACTGTCTAAACCACAACCTGACAGCTGCCTGGACACCCTCAGGAGAACACACTCTCCTACGTGTGCTCTCCTGAGGCAGAAGAATGCAGACTCGTCTGTTATTGTACTCACTTATCCGAAGAGGCTGCAGTCACACCTCTGTGCTGCCCACATATCCTGTTGCAGTCTCCCTCCTCGTGGCTCATTCCTCGGTCCTCCCTCCTCAGCCATCAGTCCTAAAGCTCTCAGTCCTCAGCCCTCCCTCCTCAGCTCTCAGCCCTCCATGCTCATACCTTCTCTCGCAAGCCAGGCTGATGTTTGAGGAGGAAAGCCTGATGGCTCAGATGGTGGGAGGGCTGAGGACAGAGAGCTTTAGCACTGAGGGCAGAGGAGGGAGGACTGAAAAATGAGTCCTCCCTCCTTGGTTTTCTCCTGATGAGGGCCAGGTGTTGAGAGTAGATCCCAGGGTAGCAAAGTCTGCCACCCCTGGTTTATATTCATTAAACACAACCTTAAATTTGTAGCTTTCAAATGCTTTCCCTATTAACTTTTTACTTCTGAAATAAACAACATAGGGTGTTTCTATCATTATCAATCATTTTTAAAAGTAATGATTTAATATCATTTTAAGTGGCAACCATTTCTGTTCTGTGTTTTTAGCAGAAAACCTAATGCCCCAGTCTATTCTTTGAGGTACTGTCCTTAAGGTGCTAAAGTTTGCCTTTTTGAAATTCAGTGTATTTGTTTTTTTTGCAAATACCATTAGAGGCAGATTTATCAAAGGTCGAGTTTTTTTTACCTCTGATGAACTCGATTGACCTCAAAACTTGAAAAGTATATTATTTAAGAAAAATCTTGAACTTCTTACACTAGAACAATATTACCGAACCGAAAACTCCAATCAAATTCGACTAAACTCTAATCTAGAGAAAAGTTGTGCTGGTTTTTTTTTTAGAAAGGGAGTTAATGAGTGAAGTAAAGAATGTTTGTTTGGCTTGGGAAAGATTTGTAGCTTCAAAAGTCTGATTCTAAGCAGGATATGCACCAGCAACGCTCAAGTGCACGTGAGTGTCTTTGGAGCACTTTTGTATGAGCTATATGCCAAGATTGAAGTGGTTTGGGTCTTGCACATTTAGCTTTTGCAGGGGCAAGCCCATTAAGGGCAGTGGTGAGTGTGTTGTTGTAGACAGAGGTAGCCACATCAGGACATGAGATGGAAGAAGAGAGATGTGACGCATCTAGAGCTTGCAAGTCACGGTAGGTACGTGTTTGGGGAATAGCAGGGGTTGAGAAAAGAGTTAGTGAGAGTTGAAATGTGAGCATATTGTGATCAGAGAGGGGAAACGGTGAGTTAGTAAAATTGGTGGTGGAGTCTGGTAAATATGAGATCGAGAGCGTTACCATTGTAGTGAGAGGGGGAGTCTGAGCACAGAGATAAGCCTAAGGAGGATGTTTAGAGACAGAAGGGTTGTTAATGTTGTTAACAGGTATATTAAAATCACAAAGTATGATGGAAGGGGTGTTAGATGAAAGAAAGGAAGGAAGCCAGGCAGCAAAGTTGTCCAAAATTTGTGCAGTTGGTCCTGGAGGTCGATATATGACAGCAATGCAAAGTGAAATGGGAGAAAAGAGCCTAATGCAGTGAGCCTCAAATGAAGAGAATGATAAGGAAGGAACAGGTGGAAGAACTTTAAAAGTACAGTGGGGAGAAAGAAGCAAACCTACCCCACCCCTAGGTCTGTTTCCAGGCCTGGGAGTATGAGTAAGGTATAGGCCCCCATAGGACAGGGCAGCAAATAAAGCAGTGTCAGTAGGAGAAAAACAGGTTTAAGTAAGTGTGAGTAGGTTAAAGAAATTGGCAATGAAATGGTCGTGTATAGCAGTGAGTTTGTTGCAAAAGGATCTGGCGTTCCAGAGAGCATAGGAAAGATTAACTGAGTTTTTGGGTATAGGTATCATTCTTGTTTTAGCATAACTGTGTCACTATTTCTATCTTAGAGACAGACTCACAGTCTCCATACAATAGCCAAATAAGGTACATCTATTGTGTCAGCACAGTGTATGGTATCGGTGCTGTGGTTTCGGAAACTATATGTGTCTTTCTTAACCTTGCACTATCAATACTTGTGACGTGAGACAACAGATGTATTTCTTGTTTTTTGTAAACATTCTACAACCCTAATAACAGAATAGCCTTTAACCTTGAGCTTCTTCTACAACACAGCAATTCTGTACTAGGGTCATGTTCTATAATCTTTGGTCTTTGATAATAACCACTTATGGCTTAAACCTAAAACCCTTATATTAGGGATGGGCGAATTTCACGCGTGACAAAAAAGTTTTGACGCCCATAGACTTTAATGGGCGTCGGAGGCATCTCTCCAGCGGCGAATTTTTGGCAAAATGAAACGGGTCAAATTCGCCCATCCCTACCTGATATCTATATTCCCCCACTTTTTTTTCTTCTTATATAAGCAAAATCCTTAAGCTAGCACTGTGGGTTGAAAACAAAATATGCATATTAAATAGGGGAAAAAAAGTTGGTTCTACCAGACAAATACAAAATACTACAATCACAGTAGACTCATAAACACAGTCATATGCATGTGTGTGTATCTATATATATATATATATATATATATATATATATATATATATATATATATATAGATATATATATATATATAGATATATTTAGATATATATATATATATATATATATATATATATATATATATATATATATATATATAGCATTTCAATGATGAAGATGGAAAAATCCAGAGAAGATGCATAGTCCATTAAATGTCCAGATGATCCAGCACCACTTAGGACTAGTCCTCTAGCCTGTGATGATATGCTACATCGTAGAACAGCAATGCAGAAATGTCTTTGATGTTACTTTAGTCAGTACAATGAAAATGAAAGTCCATAGCAGAGTTGGCTTCGCCACTGATATACTGTAGTTCTCATGTGTAGTCATTGTATAGCAACTGAGTATTCAGCTGTTGAATCTGTCTGGTAGATTTTTAAACAAACATGCCCATGTGCCAGTCAAAAAGATTCAGCCAAAAATGTAAGAAAGTAAGTAAAGTTGGTATTATCTACAAAGAACAAAGATATAGAAGATATGTATGAGTACACAATTAAAGAAATATTTTCTATTAAAACAGGATGATGAATGGGGTGTATCACCACAGTATAAATACCACTTAAAATGCAGTAATGAATATTTGGTAAACATAACATTTATCTTATAATTTATATATAGTCTGTATGATTTTGTAATTGCTGAGTAAAGTTGTTTTTACTATAATAATTTTGTATGACTACAAGAAGTTGTTAACATTACCATGATAGTTGGATACTTGTGTTTTACAATAACTAATAGTAAATTAAAAACTTTGAAATAGATTGCACCAAATATAATTAGTTAAAATATACATCTTGATGTAAACAAAAGCCATTTGTTGTAAAACAATTCATTATCATCATATTTAAAGTAATCACAATAAATAGATTATAAATATTTATATATATACTGATGAAAGTTATATATACAGTTGACTTGTGGAAGGGTATTTAGAGATGGAATTAGAGTTACAACAAACAATATCAATAAATGTTTAAAAGGGGTAATTAATGCAAAGTGATGGGACACAGATAATAATATACAAGTTAATTGATACTGGAACTATGCAACATGGCCTAACACTCTTCCATATGGTCTAGAAGCCATGTACCAAACAATACAAACATTTTTTTTCCAGATATCAAATTTTTGACCATACCATAAATGATAAAGTATCCCATATAAACCATAGTACAATGTTATTATATTGGAATACTTATGTTAAAATATCATAGTAAACTATGTTTAGGATACAGATAATGAAAAAACAAAAATATGTTCACAGAATATGTGATGGCAAAAAATCTTGAACTTTCTGCTTTGCCAAATGATATTCTAATTATTGATTTATATGAAGTATTTAGACAGTAATTGTTAGTAAAATGTTGTAAGGATACTATGATTCATGCATGTTAGTTACAGTTAATAAGAAAGGAAATGCATTAGTGATATTAGAGAAATCAGTAATTTTAGACAAGACAGCATATGAGACATATACAGTAAAATAAGTTTAGTGATCTGAAATATGTTGTTACATATACAACAGAAAGTTAAAACAAATACAGAAAGAATAAGAAGAAGGAAACAAGCATGACATAAACTTAGAGATGTCCAATCTCTCCTGCAGACTGCCAAAGATACGTGTCCTCGAGGTTGAACAGCTGTTAAAGAGACAAACTGATCTACTAATCAATCTATGTCATTGTTATCATATCTTCTACCAGGAAAAGAGGAGAAAGGAAAAATTGAGAAATTATAGTGCATCTAAATTTTAAATGCAGACTAATATTGCCAAAAAAACATTAAATTTAAAATGGAAACATAATGTTCCCTAAAGTATTATTTGCATGTCTTTCAGCAGTGTCTAAAACTACTCAAACAGATCTGGTTCTCTGGTCTGAAGCTTTAAACACCTACAAAATAAAACATACATTAGAAAAATTCACAACAGTGCTGAGAATTTCCATTCAATAAATCAAATAAACATAATGCTAGATTCCAAACTCTTATATAAACAGAGATTTATAAATGTAAAATTATTTGTTGTTTGTTTACAACCTTTTTCAGAGATCATGGAACCCAGAATAGCTTTCTTCTACTTTAAACCTAACCTCCACTGTCAAAATAAAACAAGATGTTTACATTTCTACATTTATACTTTTGGTGTAATTTATTTGTATATATATTTGCTGCTCTTATGATTTTTGCTATATGTTTGAAATTCACAAGGAAAAGTGGGGATAGTTGTAGCATTTAAATTGTTGAACCCCACCAATACCTTTTCATTATATTGAAATAACACTGGTGCAATATTAGATATTTCAGTCAGTAGGATTAACCCTGTTAGTTGCATCAGTTGAAGTGTTACAATGATCACTTTCTTGTTCTATTTAAATGACATGATCTTACACTACTTTTAGCTGTCAGTTTGTTGATACTGGGCTGGAGGAGGTCAGCTGAATGTCTACATTTTTTTAACTGATTACTGTAAATTGTGGCTGACCTGCAGCTTTACAGTTAATGACAGGGAAAAGATTACTACATTCATCATATACTTGTAAATCCTTACCTTTTTTATTTATTTAACTTTGGGATACATACCAGTCTGTCCTCAATTTTCATATATCTTTTATCTATAAATGGCCTGCCACTTATTCATATAACATATACATTAATACAGAGTAATATAATACAGAGTATTAAATAATAGCTTAGTCATCCTGAAAGCTCTTAAGGATATGGAGGGAACAAATAGCAATAAAACAAATGACTATTTTAACTGTTTCTTCTTCCATGGGGCTGATCCAGTGGCATCCAATCATCAATCTTGTTTTAGCATAACTGTGTCACTATTTCCATCTTAGAGACAGGCTCAGTACAATAGCCAAAAAAGGTACATCTACTGTGTCAGCACAGTGTAGAGAATGATATCAGTGCTGTGGTTTCTGAAACTATATGTGTCTTTCTTAACCTTGCACTATAAATAATTGTGACATGACATACCAGATTTATTCTTTGTTTTGTGTAAACATGCTACAACCCTAATAACAGAATGACCTTTAGGGTCTGGCCACACAGGCAGATTCCGGGAGATTAGTTATCAGACGACAAATCTCCTCTTCTTCTCGGTGACTGATCTCCTTGCACTGCCTTCCACTGCCTTCCGCCAGCTAAAATGTAAATCGCCTGGGGGCAGGCACATGCAATGCTTCATTTTCCGAAGTCGCCTGTAATTGCCTCACAAGGAAACTTCAGGCGACTTCAGAAAATTAAGTGCTCCATGTGCCTGCCCCCAGGCACTTTACATTTTAGGTGGCAGAAGGCAGATCGGGGAGATTAGTAGCCGCGAAGAAGAGGAGATTTGTCGCCTAGCGACTAATCTCCCCAAATCTGCCTGTGTGGTCAGACCCTTAACCTTGAGCTTCTTCTACAACACAGCAATTCTGTACTAGTGTCATGTTCAATAATCTTTGTTCTTTGATAATAACCACGTATGGCTTAAACCTAAAACCCTGATATCTACACAAACAAGTCTGTTTTCTTCTTATCCCAGCTGGTTCACTGTTGATTGCAAGGGATTCCAGTTCCTTTTGCCTTGTAAGTGCCTTGTCCAACTGCCTTGTATAACTGCTATTTCTAAGCACTTGTGAAATATTAGCACTTAGGAAATGTTTTTTTAATACTATGATCTCTCTTTTAGTGTCTTGAGTTTCCTTTACAATCTTATGTAAGTACTAAACCTACCATCATTTTTTTTTAAGGTTGTTTTGTTTTAATAAATATTACAACAAAAAACATTGTTTTTATGGTGAGAAGGGCTGAAAGGAGCCAAAAAGCCCTTAGCTAGCAATTGTATGCAAAGTGATGCCTTCTGAAATCAGAAGGTATTTACTTGTCTCATGCCATACACACAGCACTGCCTAGATACCAAAAATTAGAGTTTTGATTCTCCCATAAGGCATCATGGCAGAGACATGCAAATCACTCCTTTGTGTCCCTTTGGCCAATTATGCATCCAGAACCGCTGGTTTATAGCACCAGTGTCGGACTGGGGGGCCCGGGGCCCACCGGGACTTCTGTCCAGGGCCCCCCTTGCTGCGCCGCACCTTACCCTGCAGTGCGCTCCCTTCCTTCTGTGCAGTGCGCATGCGCAGACGGTGCGATGCTGGCGCGCATGCGCAGACGGTGCGGTGCTGGCGCGCATGCGCAGACGGCGCGTCGCTCCGGTTTTTTTATTTATTTTACATAACACGATTGGGGTCTGGCCCGGCGGGGGCCCATGACGGGTCGGGGCCCACCGGGTTTTTTCCCGGTTTCCCGCCGGGCCAGTCCGACCCTGTATAGCACAGATACAGCCTAATGGTTCAGAGCCATATATCCAAACTTGCAGACAGCCTGTTTGATCTTGTTAGTTCTCATCAGTGCAAGATATTGGAACATGGCTTCTGAGAGGTAGGACTTTGAGAGTAGCAAAAAAAGGACCAATTCTGGTTATGGCGAGAAGGGCTGAAAGGAGCCAAAAAGCCCTTAGCTAGCAATTGTATGCAAAGTGATGCCTTCAGAAGGCATCACTTTGCAAACAAAAAACATTGATACATCAATAAATATGTGTACCGTATATACCCGACTATAAGCCGAGTTTTTCAGCATCCAAAATGTGCTGAAAAAGTCTACCTCGGCTTATACTCGGGTCAGCGGTACCCGACCCGAGTAGCTGAGATTGCAGTCACTTTTAATCATTCCTATACCAACAGTTCACTTGGGGAGAGACTGCAATATCCCACAATGCCCTCTGTTGGTTATATGAAAGAATAATAATGCGCCCTCTGTTGGTTATATGAAAGATTAACAGTGACTGCAATATCACACAGCACCATCTGTTGGTTATATGAAAGATTAACAGTGACTGCAATATCACACAGCGCCATCTGTTGGTTGTATGAAAGAATAACAGGGACTGCAAGATCACACAGCGCCATCTGTTGGTTGTATGAAAGAATAACAGTGCGCCCTCTGTTGGTTATATGAAAGATTAACAGTAAATGCAATATCACGCAGCGCCATCTGTTGGTTATATGAAGGAATAACAGTGACTGCAATATCACACAGCACCCTCTGTTGGTTATATGAAAGAATAACAGTGCGCCCTCTGTTGGTTATATGAAAGAATAACAGTGACTGCAATATCACACAGCACCCTCTGTTGGTTATATGAAAGAATAACAGTGACTGCAATATCACACAGCGCCATCTGTTGGTTGTATGAAAGAATAACAGTGCGCCCTCTGTTGGTTATATGAAAGATTAACAGTGACTGCAATATCACACAGCGCCCTCTGTTGGTTATATGAAAGAATAACAGTGACTGCAATATCACACAGCACCCTCTGTTGGTTATATGAAAGAATAACAGTGACTGCAATATCACACAGCGCCATCTGTTGGTTATATGGAAGACTAACAGTGACTGCAATATCACACAGTGCCCTCTGTTGGTTATATGAAAGATTAACAGTGACTGCAATATCACACAGCGCTCTCTGTTGGTTATATGAAAGAATAACAGTGACTGCAATATCACACAGCGCACTCTGTTGGTTATACGAAAGATTAACAGTGATGGCAATATCAAACAGCACCCTCTGCACATGGTAGTGGGACAGTGGGACAATGCACACAGTAATCCGTTTGGCAATTCTCTGTCACCATCAGCTTTGCAAAGAAGTCCGGTTGATCGCTGGGGGGGTCGCTTTGGCAGAATGTGCGCTGCTGGGAGACAGGGCTGTAGTTGTGTCTAGGCTTATACTAGAGTCAATAAGTTTTCCCAGTTTTCGTAGGTAAAATAAGGTACCTCGGCTTATACTCGGGTCGGCTTATACTCGAGTATATACGGTACATTTAAACATGTCACTGGCATTTACTGTATTCCTTTCAAATGTTTCCACTTCTCTGGAGTACGAATTGATTGTAGAGGTCATTTCAGGTACAGAAAAATGAAAAGGGATAGTTCATTGGATTGCCTATTTGTCACAAAGTTGCGTGCCTGGGCCCATTTCCCACCAAGGACTTCATACCTTTATCATGGGAATCATAGAGTCAACTAATTTTATCCAGGAGTCCCTTTTGGGAGGGGTGGGTTCCATCCAGTGCATAACCACACATTTTTTTGCATAAAACAACAGTGCCCTAAACCTCAATCTCACATAAGTAGTGGGTACTAGGTGTTCAACTACACCCAGGAGACATACCATGGGGGAGATTATTTGTGGGAATTCCAGGGTGTTTGCTAAAGAGGCCATTATTTTTGACCAATAGGCATGTATAACTGGACATGCCCAGATCATGTGTAGAAAGTTGGCTTTTGGGGTACCACATCTGGAGCAGTTACATTATCCTTCTTACCCATTGCCTTCAGTTTAAGTGGGGTTATATAAAGCTCGTGAAATACTTTATATTTGCACCAATCTATCCCTCATTGCTATCAAACTTGCATACATAGATTCGGTGGCCTCCTCCCAGTCTACCTGGGTGAGCTCTGGGATGTATGTTTTCCATCGTGCCTGCACTGTATTAGATGGAGAGGGGACTCTAGCTCATTTATAAAGCCTAGACAGCAACTTTACAGGTTGTTCAGCAAGAAGTGTCTCCTCTATTATCATTGTGGTAAGGATTGGATAGAGAGTACCAAATTGGGCCTTGAAAGTGCGCCAAATTTGGAAATATCTAAATAGTAGGAGGCTCGACGGCAAACCTGTGAAATTATTGAACAGGCAGAAGCTGAAGTTCACCAAGCTGAAACCACACATATTGCTTACCCTACACTAGATACATATGCCAACTTACTAGTGACACGGAATACACTGGAAAGACATAATACCCTTCTAACAAAAAAGTTCTTCTCTATCAATTACAGAGGTACTTTGAGCAGGGTGATAAGAACGGGCAACTACTAGCATACTTCACAAAGACACAATTCCCTATCACAGCAGTACCAACCATAAAAACAACAGTGGGGCAAATGGTTACTTACCCAAAACTAATAGTAGAAGAATTTGCAAATTATTACCAAACATTGTATAAATCCACCCTATCCCACTCCGATAACACCCACCTCCCCTTCCTTGACAATATATCTAACCCAAGTCATGAAATGCTTGTAAAATCATTGTTACCTCAGAGGGGGAAAAGTCGACCTGTAAGCAGAAATCCTGAACAAACACGACCACACATTCTCCAAACATATTTCTGTTGCTTCGCATTGTTATTAGGGCCCTTCAATAGAGTCATTTATCTGGTTTGGGGCCTATATTATTTTATTTCTGCTTTTATTCACCCAATGGGTACCTGCTGCCTGGGAATGGGTGGTGCAGGTAAAAGATAATTATGTCCACACATATCCTAAATTTACAGAGCAGACAGTGTGTTAGTCTCCTTCCAGTGGGATGCATAAATCCAGGCAGGTTTCCCTTCAACTTTCACTGCAGGCCTTTATATTATGATTCGCAGCAAGGCTGGAGGGACTTCATCTGATGTACGAATAAAGTGGAAAATACTGTTCAGTCAATTCATTATGTAGCAGATCAACAAGAGAAATTCCATCAAAGTTCCTCCAAAAAATTGTCAGGGCCAAAACATTTTTACTGCTTTTAAATAACTTGGCAAGACACTAGCAAGTCTAACAAAGGCTTCACAACAAAAACTCTGTGCCCTCCAATAAAAAGTCTTAGATTATTTCTAGAAGAGCCCTAATACTTAGGGGCCGATTCACCAAGGGTCGAATATCGAGGGTTAATTAACCCTCGATATTCGACTGGGAATTAAAATCCTTCGACTTCGAATATCGAAGTCGAAGGATTTAGCGCAGATAGTACGATCGAACGATCGAAGGATTATTCCTTCGATCGAACGATAAAAATCCTTCGAATCGTTCGATTCGAAGGATTTTAATCCAACGATCGAAGGAATATCCTTCGATCAAAAAAAGTAGGAAAGCGTATGGGGACCTTCCCCATAGGCTAACATTGAGTTCGGTAGGTTTTACATGGCGAACTAGGGGGTCGAAGTTTTTTTTAAAGAGACAGTACTTCGATTATCGAATGGTCGAATAGTCGAACGATTTTTAGATTCGAAGTCGAAGTCGAAGGTCGAAGTAGCCCATTCGATGGTCGAAGTAGCCCGAAAAACACTTCGAAATTCGAAGTTTTTTTTACTTCGAATCCTTCACTCGAAGTTAGTGAATCGGCCCCTAACTGTATGTAAAACCTTTATATAGTATATATATATATATATATATATATATATATATATATATATATATATATATATATATAGATATATACGAAATCCAAAGGTGCACTCCGTTAACTCAGTGAAGTCCTGGGTGCCAGCCAAAGTGAGTAAATATTTGCGAAAAAGAGTGACACTCACAGGTTGTTTTCAATGCAAATAAGTTGTGCTTTATTCCACTCAACGTTTCGATCCCTCACAGGGATCCTTGTCAGGAGATTACAAAAAAAAAAAAAAAAGAAATTTTTTGTTTGTAATCTCCTGACAAAGATCCCTGTGAGGGATCGAAACGTTGAGTGGAATAAAGCACAACTTATTTGCATTGAAAACAACCTGTGAGTGTCGCTCTTTTTCGCATATATATATATATATATATATATATATATATATATATATATATATATATATATATATATAATTTCCATTTTTCCCTTAGATTATTATCTTCAGGCAATATGACTCATATTCCATGTTTTAGTAACGTGGTGATGGCAATTGCAATTATCAATAGTAAAATAATACACAAATTAAAAGTAGACCCTATAATAAAAAAGCATAGCATGTTCCATAAAGTAATCCCCTAATGGTTGTAGTTCACAATTATTCTGGTTGAAGACGGTCCCAAAGTAAGGTTCACCTTGTGTTATGAATTGAATTCAAAATACAGTCTACTTTACTTGAATGCAGCAGTTCAACATTTTGTAACAAACAATTTTAATTTTCTTCATTATCCATTTTAGAGGCTAGCTATATCTCCACAAATACATCTGTGTACGGTGTGTAAGATGAAATATAAAAAATCAAGGACTAGCAGTTCTTAGAGTCTAAAAACCGATTTCCAAAATAAGTTTGCAACCTAAATCTCACTTAACATTCTATTTTAATATCACTGCAACATAGAAACCATGGCATATTAATCAATTTAGACGCAGACAAAGAATTCGATAGGATAACTCACACACATATTAAGAGACTTCTTAAATTTCAACACTTTGGGGCCCATTCACTAAGTTCGAGTGAAGGAATAGAGTAAAAATAGTTCGATTTCCAATGGTTTTTTTGGCTACTTCGACCATCAAATTGGCTACTTCGACCTTCGACTATGACCTTCGACTTTGAATCGAACGATTCAAACTAAAAATCGTTTGAATATTCGACCATTCAATAATCGAAGTACTGTCTCTTTAAAAATTTCTTCGACCCCCTAGTTCGCCACCTAAAACCTACCGAGGCCAATGTTAGCCTATGGGGAAGGTCCCTATAGGCTACCTAACAATTTTCTGATTGAAGGATAATCCTTTAATTGATGGATTAAAATCCTTCGAATCGTTCGTACGAATTGCGCAAAATATCCTTCGATATTCGAAGTCGAAGGATTTTAATTTGAATATCGAGGGTTAATTAACCCTCGATATTCGACCCTTGATACATCTGCCCCTTAGTGTGTATAGAGTGTTAAACAAGTTTAGCATCTGTATACCAATCATACACCCATGTTCCGCAAACAGATTTAATTCTTCAAGATTCTTGATACAAAGAGGCACAAGACAGGGGTGCCCACTCTCACCATTACTTTTCAACATAGCCCTAGACCCCTTATTAATAAATGAAGCTTTCCAAGGTATTAAGATAGGCATCCAACAGGTAAAACCAATAGCATACACTGACGACATTCTCCTCTTTTTGAATAAACCAAAAATAGAACTGCCAATAATACTAAATAAAATAACTGAATTTGGTACCATAGCAGGATTCCAAATTAACTTAGGGAAATCAGAAGCTTTTACGATTACTACACACCACCCCATTAGACTGGACCAACCCCATCCCATTTAAAAAAGCAAATACATATATCAAGTTCCTTGGAATCCAGCTCCCACAACATCATAAAGACATATACAAACTAAATATAAGACATTCTGTTGACCAAATAGAACAAGAAACTCGCAAATGGTCCAATACCAACCTGACCTTATCCAGAAGAGTTTGTCTAATAAAGATGGTAATATTCCCCAAACTACTTTATAAAATTCAGATGGCAAAAGACTACAACATATTCTAAGAACGTTCATATGGAACAAAAAACATTCTAGAATCTGTACTTTAACACTTCAACAACAAAAGCAGGAGGGTGGACTCAATCTCCCAAATATAACAGAATATAATGAGGTAGCCCTTTTAAGATACTCAAGAGATTGGCTCCACTATTGGAGCATATACACCACAATATCCATAGATGAAATGCTGACAGAAGGAACTTAACTAAATTCCCTTTTACATACAACATTAAAATATATTCCAAAAAAAGCATGAAAAAACACTATTTATTCACACATACAAAACTTGGACTTATCTCCTTTTAATTGCATTCATTTAACATGGATCAGAGACAAAAGTTTTTCCCAGGTCTCAATAACACAATATTTCAAACATGGTAGACACAAGGCTTACAGAACATAAAAGACACGATCACAGACAAATACACACAGCAATCAATCTCAGACTTAATGCAAAAATATCCGTTCATACAAACTCAACAATTTGAGTTTGAGTAAAGCTACGGAGGCATTTTATTGCCAATAGATAAGCTGCAATAGTACAAGCTTAATTTATTTTGTAGAATGTTTTTTTTTTACCATACCTGAGTAAAAAGCTGTACAAGCTCTCTTGTTTGTTTAGGATAGCAGCTGCAGTATTAGCTTGGTGTGACATCACTTCCTGCCTGAGTCTCTCCCTGCTCACTTATAGCTCTGGGCTCAGATTATAGCAGAGAAGGGAGGGGGGGGAGGAGCAAACTGAGCATACTTGCGCCTGGGGCAAGGAGGTTTAAGCTGAAGGCAGGAAGTCTGATACAGAAGCCCATGTATACACAATAGAAGGAAATAAATGCAGTGTTTCTTTAAGAGAGGACTCATAGCAGCACTACTTTTTACTGGTTTACTGGTATATTTAGGTGGACCTTTCTGATAAGGCTTACTTAGTTTTAACCTTTCCTTCTGCTCTAAACCAATTAATGCTTTTCATCAAACAACAATTAGCTAAACTTACAGAGAAGGACAAAAACAGCCCTATAGACTCTTTATTGCTACGACACAATACAATAAAATCGACTGCACAAATTTATAGACAGATCAGAACAACAATAGTTATAGACAACTCCACTACCAGTTTTACAAGATGGACGTCAATAATCACATAATCTGATAACAAAGAGTTTCTCCAATATCACACACACTACCGGCTAGCACATACCAGGAAAGGGCCTTGAAATTTCTAGATCAAGCATACTTAACACTGTTAAAAAGATTCCATATTGGTACTACCATCTCAAGACAACTGCTTGAAATGCGGAGACTCTAGAGCAGACATTTTACACTGCCTATGGTTATGTCCACGCATCCAAAAATTTTGGAAGGAAATTGCCAGTTACTGGAAAGACTTAACAGGGAAGATCAGGGGCGATCCTGGCCTCTCCGCCACCTGAGGCAGCAGTTGCTGCTGCCCCCCCCCCTCCCCCAGAAATTTGCTCTTAAAATACCAGGTGCAGCATTTTTGCTGCCCCTGGTACCTAGTGGGGTGCTGCCGCCTGAGGCGACCGCCTCAACTCGCCTCATTGGCGAAGCACCCCTGGAGAAGATAATGCACACCACCACTGCCTGGGCTATATTCAGCAAATTTTCATCAAACACTATTGTTTTAACACCAGAAAAAGTCCTAGTGGCATGAGTTTCAGTGGCAGCTAGGAAAACTATCTTGCATATATGGCAATCCCACCCCCCCATCTCTTTAGTATGACAAAAACGACATCACGTTTTTCATTTAGACTGGGTAGATACTTTGGGGCAAATTCACTAAGATTCGTAGTTGCGCCAGGCGCAACTTCGCCGCGCTTCGCCGCACTTCACCAGGCGTAGTTTCGCCAGCGCTCCGCAAATTCACTAAACTCCGAAGTTGCACTCAGGGGTAGCATAAGGTTGCGAAGTTGCACTAGCGTTGATTCGTTAAGTGAAGCGAAGTTACGCTAGCGAAGGTTAATTTGCATACGGCGCCAAATTCAAATTTCAATGGAGGAATACGTGGAATCACTACAAATGCCTGGGAAACCTTCAAAACATCAAATAAAATATTTTTTTGCCCTACACATGTGCCCACTGTATAGTTAAGTTGCCATGAGTTAGGAAATGTAGGGGGGAAGGAGGGGAGCCCCAAAAAATTTTTCGATCTTTTTCAGCCTATCCATAATATAGAAAACACGCCAGCGTTTTTTGGGACTTAGAAAAATTTTTTACTTTTTTGGAAGCAATCCCTATCTACTCTATTGCGCTTCGCCTGGTCTGAGGTGGCGAAGGAAGTCTAACGTAAAAGGTAGCGTTCAGTACACTGCGCGCGTTAGTAAATTTGCGTAGTTACGTCCGTAGCAAAAATTCACCAGGCGTAAGGGTGCGAAGTAAAACAAGCGAATCTACGCCAGTGTTCGTTAGTGAATTTGCGAAGTAATGAAAATGGCCAACGCTAGCGAATTGACGCTAGCATTCGGCGCTTCGGCGCTTAGTGAATTTGCATGGGGCAAATTCACTAAGATTCGTAGTTGCGCCAGGCGCAACTTTGCCGCACTTCGCCACACTTCGCCAGGCGTAGTTTCGCCAGCGCTCCGCAAATTCACTAAAATCCGAAGTTGCGCACAGGGGTAGCGTAAGGTTGCAAAGTTGCGCTAGCGTTGATTCGCTAAGTGAAGCGAAGTTACGCTAGCGAAGGTTAATTTGCATACGGTGCCAAATTCAAATTTCAATGGAGGAATACGTAGAATCACTACAAATGCCTGGGAAACCTTCAAAACATCAAATAACATTTTTTTTTTGCCCTACACATGTGCCCACTGTATAGTTAAGTTGCCATGAGTTAGGAAATGTAGGGGGGAAGGAGGGGAGCCCCAAAATTTTTTTCGATCTTTTTCAGACTATCACCCATAATATAGAAAACACGCCAGCGTTTTTTGGGACTTAGAAAAAATTTTAACTTTTTGGAAGCAATCCCTATCTACTCTTTTGCGCTTCGCCTGGTCTGAGGTGGCGAAGGAAGTCTAGCGTAAAAGGTAGCGTTCAGTACACTGCGCGCGTTAGTGAATTTGCGTAGTTACGTCCGTAGCGAAAATTCACCAGGAGTAAGGGTGCGAAGTAACACTAGCGAATCTACGCCACCGTTCGTTAGTGAATTTGCGAAGTAACGAAAATGCCCAACGCTAGCGAATTGACGCTAGCGTTCGGCGCTTCGGCGCTTAGTGAATTTGCCCCATAGAGTCTTAACTCCCACAAAGCACTGTGCTGGATCACATGTTGTGAGTATGGTAGACATACATGTTCAAATGTATTACTGTGGCTGGCCAGATGGAGGTGCTGGATAGATACCAGAAATGGCCACCAGAGGGAGTTCACAGCAAAGGAGTAATGAATGCTGAAAACAATGAAAACAAATGTATCATTATTTTGACCAATTTGCCACCCATGTGTTAATGTTTACAAAAGGCAAATTTTTAAAGTTTGTTAATAATTTGCATTTTAAGGTAAGACTATGAAGATTTTCATTCATCCAGGTCATAGTATATCTAGTATAGGTCAATCTAAAAACAACTGGACTTGCTGAGTAATCAATGAAGACGTTTCACTACTCATCCGAGCAGCTTCTTCAGTTCAACTGACTGGTGTGGGAAATTCTCGGCATATAAACTCTTCCACTTATCCATTTACAATGGCACATTGTAACTCTTCAAAGAGGTGACATCTGAAGAAACTCACAGAGGTGTTGATTCTGTGTAGTTGTGATAGGATTATCCAATGTGTCATGCAACTCCTAGATACAGGTGTTACTTGTGAGAGTTGCATGAATGGATGTGTGAAGTGTTCTGAATCCGCCGGGGTACAGATGTTAGAACAGCATTGTATGTAGCAGACAGGTGGTGTCGAAGGCCCCCACCTCTGTTCAGAGATGGTCTCTCCACCTTGACATGAATCGCCTCTTTCACGCCTCGTTCAAACCAGCGGTCTTCTTTATCCAAGATTTGGACCTTGCTGTCTTCAAAGGAGTGTCCCTTGTCTTTTATTTTTTTTTCAAAATAAAATTTTTTATTGGTTTCTCACAATCCACAGTACAGAATAAAAGGCATAATGCACACAATAGGTCACGGCAATGAAAAAGATACCATAGTAGCGTGTCTACAAACAGACCAGGTACCAGATGGACACAGTAATGTCTAGGACAATCAGCCCTTCAAGCGAAAGACATGTGGTCAATATCAAATAAGTACCGATAAGACAGTGTAGGCAGAAGGCAGTGGAGTGGAAACCAAGGAGTATTTTTGCAAATCAAAAGCTATTGTAACAACAAAAGGAATAACAAATAGAATAGAAAGGAGAGGAAAAGATAAGAAAAGAGGAAAAGATCAAGAGGAAAAGAGAGTGAAATGGAAAAGGAGAAGAAGAACTGTCCAGGATTATTCAACCGAAAAATAAGTAAACGTCCCTGTGCAAAACCAAAACCATTACCTGAGTCAGCACGGCCGAAGCCCGGGGGAAGGAGCTAGTAGGAGATACTGCATAAAAATAAAAAGAAACAATTGACGGCACAAAAAGCCACCCTAGCCCAATCTAACTTTAGGTCTGGAGAAGCCGCAGGTATCGGTCAGAATGCACGTATTGGGTCCAATAGAACCATTTTTTAGTGAAATTCCTCGTTTCCCTTTCCGAGGTGGGTCTCAGCTGCTCAAACCTATAGACTTCCATCACCTTATTACACCAGTCTTTTAGAGTTGGAGGGTCGGTTTGTTTCCAGTGTAGTGGGATTAGTGCCTTGGCGGAATCTAATAATATAGGTGTCAAAGATTTTTTGTAAGTAGACCAGGGAAGATGTGTATTGTGTAGTAAAGCTACTAGGGGGTCATTTTCAATGTCAGTCCCGGTAATCTCTAAAATGATATTCCTTACGGCGATCCAGAACGGCTTCAGGACAGGGCAACTCCAGAATACATGCAACAAAGAGCCCTGATGGACCTTGCGAGGCGAGGCGAGGCCGTCTTATAAATCAAAGCTAACTTAGTGGGGTATTTGTACCATTTTGTGTAAATTTTATAATTAAGTTCCTGCATCTTCGTACAAGTGGAGGACGTGTGCAAAAGCTGAGTAATTTTATCCCACGAGTCCATAGGTATTTCGATGGCCAGGTCATGTTCCCATTTAGCTTTAAAGTAAAGAGCTGGGCGCCGGGATAGGTCAGACATAGTCCGGTAGAGAAAGGAAATCGCTTTCGGAGGGGCCTTGTCCGTCCCCCAAGCGAGTTCTATCGCGGTAGGCTCAGGACGCGGAATGTGTGAGGGAAATATCGAAGTGATAAAGTGCCTGATCTGGCGATATTTGAACCTATCCAAATCAGAAATATCTTGAGTAGGAATGAGTTCTTCTATATGTTTCAACCGATTCCCAATATAAAAAAAGCTGGCCCCCGAGTGCAGTTGTCGCTTCCAACCCTTGTAATAATCCAGGTCTAGACCAGGTGTGAATGCTGAATTGCCAAAAACTGGGGTATGTAAAGGGGGGGTATTAATCCATTTACCAGTCTTGACCAGACCGTCCAAGGTGTCCAGAGTGTACCTAAGCTTTAGATCAGTTTTATCTCTGAATACTCTTTGGGAGTGCGGCATCCATAAGCTGGCCCACAAGGGTGTGACCATGGAATCTTGCTCAATTCTAGTCCACAATTTGGACTGTCTATGAAAGGACCAGTCCAGACATCTGGTTAAGACAGCAGCCTTATGATAGTTAATCCAATTGGGAAGACCCAATCCCCCCTGTGCTTTGCTAGCTGAGAGCTTTTGACGGGCGATCCTCGGGTTTTTGTTCGCCCAGACAAATTTACTAGTGATGTTATTTAAATTCCGAAACATCAATTTGGGGGGGGGGTATGGAATCGTTTGGGAAAGGTACAAAAAGCGAGGAAGAACATTCATCTTCAGTACGTTTATTCTACCTATCCAAGAGAAAAGCGGCTTAGACCAGTTGTGAAGGTCACGAGAGATAGCTTGCAGCAAGTCCTTATAGTTGTGTTCGGTAGTTTGCTTGGGGTCTGAAAATATTTTAAGGCCTAAATAGACAAAGTGAGAATAAGTAGGTTTTATCGGGAAGTTTTGTAAAATAGCCGCGAAGTCAGCAGGAGGATGGGAAATATTAAAAGCCACTGATTTTGACAGGTTTATCTTAAAATTGCTAAATTTGTTGTAGGTTTGAAGCTCTATTAGTAAATTAGGCAAGGAAATACGTGGTGTTTTGACAAAAAATAAAAGATCATCAGCGTAAGCTGCTATTTTATGCTCCCGAGAGCCAATTCGAACCCCATTTGTATCTGGGTTGGCCCGTACTCTATTAAGAAAGCTTTCTAAGGCGAGAATAAAGAGCAAGGGCGAAAGCGGGCAACCCTGGCGTGTGCCGTTCCTAATAGTGAAAGGTTCCGACAAATCACCGTTAATCTTCAATTGGCCGTCGGGAGAGTGTAGAGATCGGAGATCCATTTTATCATGTTAGGGCCTAGGTTAAATTCCAATAGTGTAGCACGAAGGAAATCCCAATCAACCCTATCAAACGCCTTTTCAGCGTCAGTGGATAGCAGCATTAAAGGGTGGCCAACAGTCCTAGAGTGATGCAAGACACTAAACAATTTGTTGGTGTTGTCTCTGGCCTCACGACCAGGGACAAAACCAACCTGTTCTGGGTGAATCAAAAGGGAAAGAATTTGGTTGAGCCTCATAGCGAATACTTTGGCATACAGCTTGATGTCGGTGTTGAGTAGGAAAATAGGACGAAAGTTGCCTGGGTCTAAGGGATCCTTGCCTTTTTGTGTATCAGTGTGATGTGAGCCTCAAGGGCTTCTTTTGGAATGGTGGATCCAGTGGGTACAGAGTTGAACGCAGAGAGTAAGTAGGGAGTCAGGTAGCTTTCCATTTCCTTGTAATAAGAGATGGTAAAGCCGTCGGGACCCGGGGCTTTGCCAGATTTAGTGGTTTTCAGGGCTAAGGCAATTTCCTCCTTAGAGATCGGAGAATCTAAGAACTCACGGGTCTCATTGTCTATCACAGAAATATTAGAGCCGCGTATGTAATCCCTGCATGCTAGTAACCGTGCAGTAGGAGCAGAGCCAGGTGTTTGGGTTTGAGGTAATTGATACAGGTTTATATAGAATTGTCGAAACACTTCAGCTATATCAGCCGTAGTGGTAGCTAAGCGGCCCTGCGGGGATCTAATCTGTGTGATGTGATTGCAAAGCTGCTTTTTCTTGAGCATAGCCGCTAGCAACCTACCGCATTTATTACCATGCTCAAAGAAAATTTTTTTGTTAAACTCAATGGCTTTATTGGAATAAAGGGAGTAGTTGTCCCGGAGGTCTTTCCTCGCTAGGGTGAGGGCGTCGAAAATGTGGGCAAGTTTGGATTGCTTATGTTGCGCTTCGAGGGCATGAACTCTGGTTATTAAGTTTGTGAGTGCAGCACGACGCTCGGCCTTTTTCCTAGCACCAATTTTAATTAGCTCCCCCCTGATCACACATTTGTGCGCCATCCATAAAGTCCAGGGACTAACCCCTTCAGTGTTGTTTTCAGCGAAATAGAGTTTCAGGGATTGGCCAATATCAGTTTTGGTCTGTGGATCGCGTAAGAGGGTGTCGTTGAGTCGCCAAGTAGAGGATTTACGTGTATGTGACGAGTGCAGGAGAGTGCAAGTAATCGGGGCGTGGTCGGACCAGGAGATAACATCTATTGTAGCATCTTTAAGGAGCGGGACGTCAGAGTGACGTATGAAAATATGATCTAGCCTAGAGTAAACATTATGCACCGGGGAATAAAATGAATAATCCCTAGCAGTAGGATTGATAAGGCGCCATGTGTCTATTAATGTATGGGCTCTGAGTTGTTTTTTAAAGATTTCAATTCTTTTATGGGAGATGCAGGAACGTCCTGAGGAAGTATCCACAAGCGGTTCCATGGCCACATTAAAGTCCCCCCCGAATACAAGAGTACCCTGCTCAAATTCTGTAAGGGCCTGCAATATGTCTGCCAGAGCTTTGTGTTGTTCCGTAGGTGGAAGGTAGGCTGAAGCGAAAGTGTAAGTAACATTATTAATCACCCCTTTTACCATATTAAATCTACCCAAAGGGTCGGCTCTTGTGTCCGTAAGGGAAAAATGTAAGGAATCAGCAAGTAATATCATGGTTCCCCTAGACTTGGATGTATATGGGGAACTGGTGAAAACAGTCGAGAAGCCTCTAAATTTAAGAGCTGGGACCTGAGATTTTTTAAAATGAGTTTCTTGTACAAACATGACCTGTACCTGAAGCCTCCGCATGTCCCTCAGCAGATTATGGCGTTTGAAAGGTGAGTTTAATCCCTTAGCGTTGAGGGATCCAATACGGATTTCATCCATCATCAGCCAAGTAACGTATGGAACGCCGCGTCCCCCGGGCTCCGACCACTCTGAGACCTGCAAGGGAGGTAAAGAGTAAATTATACAAAGTAAAACAATCCTGGACAGAGGAGAGAAAAAGAGAGAAAGAAGAAAAGGATTTCTTGTAACATCCAAAAAGAGAAAACATCAACCATGCTGCAGACGTGTTGCTTCCCATTGTCACGTCTGAGATAAACCCTATGGTATACCCTCGGGGGGGCATGAGTGTGGTTGCCAGAGGTACAGGAAGTCCTGACTCCGACCCAAGCCGTATGTAACTTAAAAAAAAAAGAAATTACAGGGCCCAACTCAAAGTGGGTCTTAGTAGCAAAACTAAACATCAAAACATCAGAAGAACTCAAAACCGGAAGTGATATCAGGAAAGTTGCCCAGAGGTGTCCCTGTGGAACCTCTACTCAATGATTTGCGAGCTTTCAAAAGGGAGGAAAGAGAAGAAAAAAAAAAAAAAAGGGGGAGAGAGAAAAGGGGGAAGGAGCAGAGACAGAAACTAATCGTCATACAATAAACAGAAAACATGAAGAAACAATGCATTAAACGGCAGGTCAAAACAAGTTGAATGGACAAAGGCAATAGTGCAGCAAAAAAAAAAAAAACCCCCCCCCAGCATGAACATAGGCAGGCTGCCAGCAGATTTCTGCCAGTGAGCCAAATCCAATAGATCCAAGGGATCCCCGCTGTAAGCCAGGTCCCTCCATTCCTTAAGATCCAGCAATGGCAGGCCAATACGTTCACAGAAAGCCTCCAAATCATCAGGTTCTTTAAGGCTAAAAACCCTCTCATTCTTTCTTACAATCAAGGCAAAGGGAAAACCCCATCTGTAGACAATACCCTTGTTGCGTAGGGCTGCAGTAAGGGGTCGGAGTGCCCTTCTCTGCTGGATGGTGAGCCACGCTAAGTCCTGAAATATGGAGACGTCATAATCTTGAAATTTGAAGCTTTCAGTATTGCGCGTTTTGCGCACAATGTCCTCCTTCAGTGTGAATTTGTGAATACAGCAGATCACATCTCGGGGTTGTTCAGCTCCCAGCCTAGGGGTGCCCAGGGATCGATGTACCCGGTCTAGCTCAATAGGGGTAGCTATGTCCCTGCCCAGAATAGCATTAAAGAGCGAACATACCGTTTGGCCCAGCTCAGCATTGGTTACAGTTTCTGGGATGCCGCGTATTCTCAGATTGTTGCGGCGTCCGCGATTGTCTAAGTCCTCCATGTGTTTGCGAAGCATGTAAATAAATTTTTGGTGGTCATTCACCCTTTTTGTCGTGCTGTTATGGGCCTGTTCCACCACTTCCAGCCTAGCCTCCATTTTACCAGTCGCCTCACCTATGGCCCGCAGTTCAGTTTTAAGATCCGCCATATCTGCCCTTTGCGATTCCCGCAGCGTCTTCGCCATGGCGCGCAGGTCTTCCTTAGTTGGAAGGGAGGATAAGATTGCCCGCAGGTCAGAGGGGGCCGAGGACGAGCTAAACCCGGAGCAGGCCGAGCCGGCAGGACTGGGGCTTCTGGTAGGTGCACGCGCCATCTTGGGATCACGTGTTCCTGTACGGGCGCTAGATCTCCTGCCCAGAAAGGGAGACATTGTGCTTTGAGCGCTATGCGTACTGGTTTGGGAAGATTGCTCACCCTTCTCATGGTGTTTCCCCATATTTCCAGGAGTGTCCGGTAGAGAAAAAGGGCTCTGTAGTAGGCTTTGAGAAGGCTTGGGTCGGGAGCTCAGACAAAGTGCGTCCTCTCAGCACGCCATTACGCCACGCCCCCCCTCCCTTGTCTTTTAAGTGTAGAAAGACATGCCGAGAACTTCCCACACCAGTCAGTTGAACTGAAGAAGCTGCTCGGATGAGTAGTGAAACGTCTTCATTGATTACTCAGCAAGTCCAGTTGTTTTTAGATTGACCTATACTAGATATTTTAAGGTAAATTAACAATGTTTAATGAAAATTGTGTTATGATTTTTTCAAAATAATTTCATGTTTAAAATATTGCTTATTGATGCCACCATCACAAAAAAAGAGGGGTACAGAAGAAAAGAAGGAAAACGGGAAAAGGAATAATTAGTATGCAATAAATAACAGATAGCAAGCGTTATAAATCTAAACAGCAAGATAGAACCCACAGTTGTGTCTTAAGTAACTGCTTTCACTAGCTTTACAAATAATGATCAATAATTACCCTATGGTATACCTGCATTGTTATACTTGAGTGGTTCAATGGAATCCAAGGGGACCATGTTTCCCAAAATTGTCCATTTATAATTCTATTCTAGTCATCATTACAGTCACAAACTGCTTGCTAGGGTCACACACCCTAACAAATAGAGAGCTGTTGTAAGTTAAAAAATAAACACATTATGCTAAGTATTATAATTATGCCATGTATTTTATACTGCATAGACTAGGGAATAGGAATCCCCAACCTTTTGAACCCATGAGCAGCATTCAGAAGAAAAAGGAGTTGGGGGCATGAAAAATGTTCTTGGGGTGCCAGATAAGTGCAATGATTGGCCATTTGGTAGCCACTATGTTGTTTATCTTCCTACATTGAGGCTCTGTTTGGCAGTGCACCTGGTTTTTATGCACCAAAACTTGAGGCCACTGGGAGCAACATCCAAGGGATTGGGGAGCAACATGTTGCTTATGAGCTACTGGTTGGGGATCACTGGCTTAGACAATGTCATTATTGCAGGGTAATGTTATTTTGCCTATAAGTCTGTTTAAAAGGCTAAACATGATTTTTTTCCACCATAGATACAAATGTTTATACAATTTTTCAAGTCTAATGAATCCTCTACAGTTGCACTGACCAGGCAAACAGGCATAGTGAAGGTGATGTGGCTAAACAAACAAGTGAAACCGAAACAAGGTCACCTACTAACTTAAAACGTGGCTCACTGAGTTCAGCTCAAAGAACAGGGAGTTGAAGTCAATTTACAAAGGTCAAAAGACAACATCCAGTCAGACCACAGGAGTGTAAATTCAGTGTATGATAAGGATAGGAAAAAAGTCCACAGGTTTAGCTTGGAAGAACATTTTGCACTTATTACAGCACTCACTGAAAAGTATGATAATCTCTTCAGTATTGGCTAAGGTTTGTACTTTATATTTCCAAAAATCTATTTGTTGGAATGAAATATCCACAAATGTCAATAGCGTCAGCACTGTAGACAGAACCACTGATGTAATCAAAAAGGTTTCATCATGACTGCAAATAGTGAAGCAACAAATGTCTGAAGAGGCTATTCAGGAAAAAAAAAGCAGGAGGAGGCCCATATCAGCCTGTCAGGGTCGGACTGGAGCCTTGGGGGCCTATCGGGGCTGCAAAATGAAGTGCCCTCCTGGCAGGGCCCTCCTCTCGACCTCTAATTGCTGCAAGCAGGTGTAATAAATGCAGTGCCGCGGAAGGAAAGCTGGTCAACTGGGGGAGCAGGTCTGGGCCGGAGGGGTCCAATGAGGGCCAGGACCCACTGGGCTTTTTCCCTGGGTCCTGCCAGCCCAGTCCAACCCTGCAGCCTTTACATTTTTTTTCTTGTAAAATGATTTCACATTTGGCTGTGTGTAGGATAGGTGGTGGTGTTGGTACAGAATATCCATCTACTTTACAGCTATCTTGTATGCTATTTTCAATTACAATATATTTATTTTTTGAGATTACACCAGAACCAATAGTACATAATACATTTGTTTGTTCACCTCTACTTTAACATGTTTGCTAATGTAAAGATTTCTGAGACAGTTTGCAACTGGCCATGTTGTAAATCAATTTTTTTTAATGTAGTTTTACTAAATTAGCACTCCACTTTTTAATGTTAGTAGGTATCTGGTTTCCACATTGGACAAAGAAAAAGAGACAACAAAATTGTTACTCAACAGACTGAGACAAGAATATGCTACAGCATCTGCCACTTAAAAGAAGAGGAAGATGATTATTATTATTATGAAAAAAACATAGTTTGTGGTAATTTTTTATTGTCATGATGTACATTTAGTATTTAAGTTAATATTTCTATACTGTATTTTGGATCTGTAACATCTGCAGCAAATTACCTTTTTTCACATGAGAGCAACGGTCAGTTCTGGTGATGCCATGGATAGCAAAACAGCTTGGAGGAAGAGCAGCATGACCAAGGCTGAACCTAAGTAAGACCCCGATAGGTAGAGTCAAGTGAATGGGGGGAGTTATGTCTGGGGGGAGGGAATAGTTGGCTTTCTTATTTATTTACTAAAAATGCAACTTTTTCTCACTATAATAAAAAAATGTGACCAAACTCTCAAACTCGAATCCCCTTTAATTTACCAATAAATCGTATTGAAACAGTCGGTGCAGGAAAAAGTCGCGACAAAATTGTGCAACCATTTTTTCTGTATGGAGTTCAGGTAATATATTCAGTAAGAGGTGACGGGCTCCAGGTAGGTGAATGCTCTCTAATAATTCCAGAGTATTGGTGTATCCTCAGAGACAGGATGTTTGTGGCTAGAGGATATTGCTTTTGGTTATGGAAGGGCAGACTGACAGAGGCTCAAGTGATATTGATGTTCATGCATTTAACAATGTCCAAGGTTGCGCTTTTATATGGTTTATATATGAATATGCTGTTTAATTTATGGATTGTATGTTTATAACATCAATTAAGCTGTGGCCAGTATCATTCCAATATGTCAGCATCAGCCAATTTATTGGGTAGTTATGTTAGTGTGAGGATGTGGTGGTGAATGCCTGGGTCATGTGCTGAATATAGATTTACAGTGTTTGAATTGCACAAAGTAAACAAAACAATGGTTTGAGGATTAAACAAGGGCACACACAGAGACCTATTTGGTGACAGAGACCTATATGTTTATGCAAAGTTGAATATTGAATTACACAGTGCATAGAATAAATCAGCATAATAGCTTTCTTATTTTCTGTGCTGTTAATCAAATGATGTAGCTCATATGAACACTTATGGCCAAAAATGAGTCTCCCTAATTTTTTTAATATATATTTTTTTAATTTAATGTTTTATTATTGTTCATCGTGTTTTAAAATGAATCTAATGTTGTTTTTTGGACACAAGCAACAGAAATAATCCTGGTATTAAGGGAGAACTCCAGTTTCCAAACCAAAATTTTATAGAGACCAACATAACACAGAAACCCCTAATATACCCATTACAGTTACCTGTTTCTTCTAAAAGTATGAATAAATGCCATTTCTTTGCTGAAATCCAGCTGTTCAACAGTTCTTTTCTTTCTGCATCATTTGAAATCCTGACAGGGAAGGAGGAACTGATGATGATGTTACAAATTGTGACAACTTCTCCACAGCTTACAGAATGCATGCAGGAACTACATAACCCACAATGCATTGCACTGTGATGTTCTGTTCCTTATTGAAATCACATGTGCAGGGAATTGTGGGGTTTGGAGGATGCAGGCTAAGGACAGATGACTGCTGATACAAAGTAACAGTAGTCAGTCAGCTCAGCAAAGTAGTCAGAGAGATCAGCAGTAGAGCAGGGGGCTAGTCTTAGGGAACTTTCAGAAACCATTACAAAAGCATGAAAAGTATGCATATTTTTTAATTGATGTATATTGCAAAGTTGCTTGAAATTATGTTTACTTTCAAAAAACTTAAGTTATGTTTTTGTGGAGTTCCCCCTTTTTTAATGAAAAATGTTGCAAGTTTGTTTTTATTTAAAATACATTTGAGCCAGCATTTACTTGAAAAAGGGTCCTGTGAGACTCGAAACGTTGCAATTATTTCTACTGATAATGAGCCAATAAATCACAAAACTTCACAGAAATGATGTGTCCGTGTGCTGCGGTCTGATGGACATAGCATTTACTAGGGGATCGTTTGAACTACTACATGAATCCAAACGATACAAACCCTATCTTAATTTACAGTATATCAAATATGATTAATACAGGTGTTATTTACTAAAATTTGAAAATGTCTCACTATATTCTTAAAACCACTGCACCAAACTCCTGTGCACTATTTTTTACCTTATTTAGAAAATAATTTTATTAGAAAAAAAAGGTGGTAAAAGACTCTGGATCATACAATTTTTTGGATTATCTCCCAAAAAACACAAATGAGTCGGATTATTGCACAAAACCCAGTGCAGATCATGATATGAAAAATGATTTTTCTCCTTTATATCTCTGACCAGTAAAAAATTGGACTTAAAACCCCCTGCGTCAAGGGTGACTTAGAATTTTGTAAACTTTTTTACATTAAGGGAAAGAGAGATTCACAACCATGTACATTATTGGTGGTAAGTTTTTTTGCTAGGGTACATTTTGCAATAGCAACCAGACAGTTGTTTGAATTAGAGAGTGCAATATGAATTGGAGAGTGTAGAATAAAACATACATTTTGATCATGTAACGGTAAACAACAAAGAACTACCTATTTTGTGTGCTGGGGGCAATAAAAAGTATTTCTAAGCATGAAAGAGGCAAAGTACACTTGCAAGAAACTGGACCAGGCAAACCTAAAAACTGAGCTAAATAAAAACTGAGCTAAATAAAAACTGAGCTTGCAACTAAAAAACAGTATACAGTGCGTGTTACAAATGCGTTAAGTCAGCCAAATGCCTGTTTGTACTGTTTTAAAGAATCATCAATAAAGTTGATTGATTTTAACACAAGTGGATCTCTCCATCATTGGCTGACAGGGTACATGAGACCCCAACCAGTTAATGTTTGCTGTCATTACTGATACTTTTGTTACACCTTTATTGTATACAATGTTGCAAATGCTTGAGGAGGATTGTAACCATAGAAACAAATCAATGGTTACTTCTTTGTGAAAGGAAAACAGAGACAAAGAATAAAACAAGAAGGAAAAATTGACTTGTAATAAAAGCTTTATTAATAAAAAAAACAGGAGAAAAAACATAAAACAAAAACAAAATAAAACACAAGAAGAAAGAGTAGAAAATTAATTAAATAAAAAAAGATCATTACATTTTTGGGATTGTTGCTCAGGTTTTCTAATATATGAAAACAAATTCTCCTTCCTTCGCAAAGGGGTAAATTTATCAAAGAGTGAAGTTCCGCCAATAGAGTGAAATTCCGCAGCTCTCAATTCATTTCTATGGGATTTTGAAACGCGTATTTATCAATGGGTGAAAGTGAATGTTCACCTTTTGATAAATACGCCTATAAAAATCCCATAGAAATGAATGGAGAGTGGTGGAAATTCACTCTAGTGGCTGAACTTAACTATCAACTTCACTCTTTGATAAATATACCCCAATGTCTTCTAAAGCTAATGGCAAAACATATGAGAAGGCTAACAACAAAAATGTAAAGCTACAGGATAGGGGATACAAATAGTATTTTCTTATCTCACAACTCTGCTCCTACAAGAACATCTTTATCTGACGACTACTCTCTTATTGTGGCTGAAGTAGCCAGACTCATTAATCCAGTTATTGAGACTACAATTAGTAAAGCCATCGATAAACTACAGGAAAAAATTTCTGACATTTCAGGAAAACTGTCTACACATGATAAGCGATTTGGAGAGATTGAAGACGCAGTTTCTCAAATTCAAGAAGAAACAATTGATTCTCTATCCAGGATTGACTCTTTAGAGAGACAAACTCAAGAGCTAAAGTTAAAACTTGATGATTTGGAAAATAGATCTAGGAGAAACAATCTCAGATTTATTAACATTCCACAATCTTATCAGAATGACTCTTTATATGCTCTGGTCTCTAAAACAATTCCTCTCAAGCTTGGTCTCCCTCAAGAATGCTACAATTTTAAGATAGAAAGACTCCATAGAATTGGACCTCCTAAAATGTTACATCCCATGAGACCAAGGGCTGTGATTGTAAAATATTTGGACTATTTAGACTATTTCAAGCCTATAAAAAACTACATACACTAGAAGTGGAAGGAAATAAAATATTGATATTTCAAGATTACTCGTTGCTTCTTTCCCAAAAAACAAAGGGAATTTTCCCAAGCTTGCCAGTCTCTGGCCAATTTACATATCAATTTTTCATTGATGTATCCTGCTAGAATTAAAATATTTTTGACTTCTGGAGCTAGAATCTTTAGTGATCCTAGAGAGGCATCTGCATTTATTTCTCAACTGGAAAAGAAAAACATTGGAAACCTTGTTACAGAAATAAAATCCAACTCAAAATTCAGCTCTCCCCCCAAGGATCAAAGGTGGAAGAGCTATGAGAATCCTCGCCAAACCAAATTCTCTAATGACTCGATACCTTCTCAAATTCAGATCAAATCCAGGTCCAGATCTAGATCTCCGCTGCCTCCTAGAACAAGTAATCCTCCTCACTCCAGCGAAGAGGACATGATTTCTGACACTTGACTTTTAAAGGGATTTCTCCAAAATGACCCTATGGCGGTTGTTGTGCTCTCTGTTTAACTCATCTCATTGAGAGAGTTTAAGTTTGCCATCCTTATGAAAAAAGGAAGTGTGATAAAACTTGATTTGTTATTTTAGCTCTATAAGTTACTTTTTAGTTTATTATGCTAACATTGTCATATATTGTTTGCTTTGCTTTGTTTATACCAGTGGATTTAACTATTTATGTATTGTTCTATTTAAATCTGCCCGGACTCATTCTTCAGATTGATGTTCTCACCTAAAACAAATACTTTATCCATTGTCTCCTGGAATGTAAATGGGTTAAATCTCTTTTCAAAGAGGAGCAGTATACTTAAAAGTTTGAAAAATACCAAATGCGACATAGCATTCCTACTAGAGACCCATCTTAATGGTTCAGAGAATGCTTGGTTGCAAAAAGACTGGGTAGGTGAGCTAGCCTTCTCTCCGGCTGTTAAATAAAAAATGTGGGGTAGCTATATTATTTCATAGAAAATTGAATGTTAACACTGCTCCAAGAAATCACCCTTGACAAAATTCCCGTCCCCAATGCAATCCGTTCTGGCCAATCCTCACTTTATCCCGGGAATGTCTCCCGCCTTCCAGAACCGTTGGGGTTCCAAAGGCCTCTTTAGAATATATGATTTTCTCAAGCCATTGGAGAACAGAGTCCACTCGTTCGCAGAACTTCAAGAGAAGTATCAAATCCCCCAGAACTGGTGCTATGACTTCTTGCAAACTCTACATTTCATTAAGGGGGTGTTCCAGGGGCGTCCTCCATCTCGCTCACTGACGTTTTTTGAAAGGACGTATCTTCGGGGTCTGCCACAGAAAGCACTGATCTCGACTATTTATTCTATACTTAACACAGTATTAGAGGAACCGTTTCCTAAACATAGATATATGCTACAATGGGAAAGAGAGCTCTCCACCACTTTCACCTTGGAACAATGGCAGGACATTTGGGAGAATGCCAGGAGAAGTGTCACTTGTGTGAGACAGAAAGAGAGCGTTTACAAGGCTATCTTCCATTGGTACTATACCCCGGTGAAGTTAAGCAAAATGTATCCAACCACCTCAGCACTGTGCTGGAGGGCTTGTGGACAGGAGGGCTCTCTCTCCCATATATTGTGGTCCTGTCCGAGACTGTCTGCATTTTGGAAAGCGGTTAGGGATCTGGTGACGAAGCTCTTTTTCTATGAGATCCCAATACATGCCTCTAATGCAATACTAGGCCTACCTCATGTAGGCATCTCCCCCCCAGAACAGAAACTTCTGAATTTCATTTACACTGCGGCCAGATTGTCTATTACTTCCAATTGGAAGTCTTCCCATGCCCCATCCATAGGCGAGACAATTTCCCGTATCCGTGATATGAAATTAATGGAAGAAATGACAGCCAAACATCACGGATCCTTACCTAAACATGACAACGTTTGGTCGAAATGGGTCTATTATGTGTCTCAAACACGTATGCTGGAAGGGGGGGAATGATGATAATGATAATGATAATTATAATAATGATGATTGTCTAATGCTTGTCTACTGCATTTCTGTTGCTTCATTGACCTCTACATCAAGCCCTCTGGTCGTTCAATGTTTTCTAACCATTTCTGTAACTCTGTAAGTTTATTCTGACATCCATGTAAACTGCCACACTTCTTCTTTTTTACCAACGGAGAACTTTGTGAAAACGTTATACATGACTTTTTTTCCTGCTATGTCTATGCCTTGTGCTTTTATTATGCTTGGAAACTTAAATGCTAAACCAAATAAAATTTAAGTTACAAAAAAAAGAAAATTGAATGTTGCTGTTATTAAGTCGACTAAAGATGAACTTGGCAGATTTATTTACACTGAAGTACTCATTAATGATGTTACTTGGCACTTATGTTCAGCTTATGCTCCAAATAGTTCCAAAAAAGACTATTTTACTTGGCTTAAAAAACTAATTTCTTCACTTCCTGCTAATAATATTATTCTGGCAGGGGACTTGAATGAGTCCTTTCTCAGTTCATTGGATAGATCTGATTGGAAATTGAATAATCCCTGTAAAAAGTATACTCTCCTACATGATTTCTGCAAAGACACTAATCTTACTGATGTTTGGAGGCTTTTTCATCCCACTGAAAAAGATTTTACTTTTTTTTCATCTGCTCATCACGTAGGAACAAGAATAGACTTTATTTTAATTTCCAATAATCTGATAAATAGAACTATTGAAACAAATATAGGTAACATTGATGTCTCAGACCATGCACCAGTTTCTCTTGTGCTTTCCAAGTTTCCTGCCCCTAAAAACTGTTTCTTGGTCTTTTCCTGACTCACTTAGAGAAAATCCTGACTTTATTAAAATGCTACATAACAGATGGGATCTGTTACATGAAAACAAAATACACTCTAATGACCCATCATTATTGTGGGAAACTTGGAAGGCAGTGGCTAGGGGGGAGATATCTTCATTTAAGTCTCACTTCTTTAAAAAAGTCCACAAAAAGTTTTTTGAGCTAAGTAAAAGTCAGAGTGTCCTTTATCTTCGCTTTAAACAGCACACCTCATTTGAAAATGCCCAAAAGTATAAGAATATTTTAGAGGAACTTAAAATTTGGATCAAAGTAAGACATCATTTTTTCGCATTTTACTCGCAGGCTTAAATCCATAATTTGAGTAACAAAGCAAATAATTTGCTTTTTAATCTCACTAAGGCGGAAAATAATCGGGCTAAGCTTATAAAATAAGGGATACTCATAACCAATTAACAAATGACCCTAATAAAATTGTGGACATTTTCAAAAACTATTATAAAGACTTGTACTCTAATCCTAATGTTAACTCAGAGAAAATGAAAACATTTTTTGAAAATTGTAAAATCCCTCTGATCTCAAAAGAACAATTGGAAAGTCTTAATAGTCCAATTTCCACTGAAGAAGTCTCCAATATTATAAATAATTTGAAAACTTCTAAAGCAGGTGGTCCTGATGGCTTAACTCCATCTTTTTATAAAATAATGAAAGACAAGATCTCACCTTTTCTAACAAATTTATTTAATGACATGTTATTCATTGGAAAACGTTTACCCTCTAGTGAACTCTCGAATCTTAGAGTTATCCCAAAAAAGTACAAAGACTTATCTCTTCCCTCTTCCTATAGACCAATTTCTTTATTAAATCAAGATATCAAGATGCTATCTAAGGTTCTTTCTGATAGGCTCTCTTTAATTCTTCCCTCCATAATTTCAGAAACCCAAAATGGCTTTATTAAAAACAGATCTGGAGTTAAAAATATTAGGGCTTTGATCCATATTTTATTTTTTGCCAAAAAGCATAAAATTCCCAGTTCTATTCTTAATATTGATGCTGAGAAGGCATTTGATAATATAACATGGAAACATTTATTTATGTGCCTTCAAAAATTTGGTATCACGGGCCCATTTTACCAATATATTGAATGCCTCTATAAAAGTCCCAAAACGCAAATAATCTTGGGGGGAGCTAAGTCATCACCCTTTGAAATATTTAAGGGTACGAGACAAGGCTGTCCTTTATCGCCCCTTTTATTTAATATTGCACTAGAACCATTCATTCGTTACATTAGTTTGTCTAAATTGATTAAGGGAATTTCCATCAAAAATAAACAACTCAAGGTTTTAGCCTTCGCAGATGATTTGTTGCTGATTTTAAGAAACCCAGAGTCTTCATTTAAGATTGTTTTTGACTTACTACCAGATTTCCAGTCTTTTTCTGGTTATAAGGTTAATGTGGATAAATCGGAAGTGATGAACATATATGGTTCTTTTTCAAACTCTTTACTTAAAAAATTTCACCTGAAATACCCCAAAAATCTGATTAAATATTTAGGATTAATAATTCCTTCAGATTTAAATAATTTATATTCATTAAATATTACTCCAGTTTGTCATAAGATTTCCTCCATGTGTGAAAAATGGGCCAATGCTCCCCTTAATCTTAAGGGACGAGTGATATTTTTTAAATCATTGATATTCCCCAAGATGATCTACCCATTAATTAATCTCCCTTTGCTTATAAAACATTCTGATATCAAGAAACTTGATTCTGCTCTTATCATGTTTATATGGAATGGGAAAAAAGCAAAGATTGGTCTCCATAATAGAGAGCTCCAGTTAAACTTGGAGGTTTTAATCTCCCTAATTTCAGAGCTTTCAATTTATCAGCCCTTACTAGATATCGCATTGAGTGGATCTCTCAAGGTAATAAGTTTACAAATCCTGAAATTGAAATTTTTCATGAACCTCACTTTGATATTATATCTGTTTTACATAGTAAATGGGGTAGTATTCCTAGTGATTTTATGAAGAATCTGAGTCTGAGTCCTTTTTATTTTCTTTGAAGAAAAAATTATTAGTCTTAGTAAAAGATTTATTAGATCCACCCAATGAGACTCTGTTATCTTGGTGAAGACTCAAAAAAGACTACGGGCTTCTTGAATCTGATAGATATTATTACTTAGCTTGTCAATGTGGTCTTTCTTTGTTAAGTAATAATAGAAACAATGTTTTGTCAGATCATAGGCTAGCTGAAGATTTTGGAGAGTTTTTGGAGATTCCTTCTTTGATTTCTATTAACTCTATATCTAAAAAATCCTGGAATGATTATGGGTCAGACCAATCCCAATACTTAAAGTGTCCAACAAATGGGCTGAGTTTCTACAATGTCAAATATCCCCTTCAGATTTGGTGAAGTCTATTTGTAAATACAATAAATTAATTTTGGCAGAGAGTTGGAGGATACAACATTTTAAGTTAGTTAGTCTATGGACTTGTCCAAAGATCAGAATATTTTGGAAGGAAGTTACCAGTTTTCTAAACATTAATTTGAAATTTTTTTTTAATTATCTCCAGGTTTTGCTTTGTTGCTTCTAGATGATAGTAGGCTCTCTTCAAGTTTTAATATAGAATTTAAGTCCCAAGAAAATAAAATATTGACAATTTTATTTTTGGCTGCCTCCAGAAAGGCTTTATTTAACTGTTGGCTACAAAATGAGTCTCCCTTAATTACAGACACAATGGCTTATATGAACCAGCTTAGTTGGCAGGAAGCTTTATTAGTAAAAACTAAAGGAAATAATTCCAAAGATCATTTAGACTTATATGGTCTCCTTACTTTGAGTTCTGTAACTCCAATACTAGAAGTCAAATATCTCAGTTTCTTCAATTGTAAAATGTTCATAGGGGGGGTTATCTGACATTCCCAAGACAATGGGCTTTTTCTTTCTTCTTTTTCTTTTAAGAATGTCTATGTGTCCACTGGCTTAGTTAGTGATAGTTCTTGTTAGTTTCTATTTTATTTTACATATTACTTCATTGTGAATTATACATTCTGTTTCAATCTTTGTATCAATCTTCTTATTCTGTATACTATTTGTTATCATATTGATTTTTATGGTTTATTGTGAAAACCAAATAAAATATTTCAAACCATAAAAAAAAAAAAAAAAAAGCCAGACCAATCGGGAAAGGTTCTACACAACACGTCTGCTTGTAGATGAAGTTCCGAAGCCCCCTTACTTTTTATACTAGTACAATAATAAAATGATCAATCATTTCTAAAAAAATAAAAAAAAAATACAGATTACATTTTTAATAGACAAAAAAGATTATGAATTACATTGGAATATTTGTAGTATTTCTTTACATATAATGAAGAATTATTGGTATGAGAAATATCCTAACTTTTACGATGAATGTTATTCAGACAGTTCTCCTCCTCTACCTCTTTTTTACATACAGATAGTGAGGTTTTTTTTCCAGCGAGACAGACAATCCTGGACAGGATCGTAAAAGTTGGGTAAAGACCAGGAGCCAACATGGGGAGATAGATACTGGTCTCAAGTGAAGTTACAGGAACAAAACCAAAGGGGTCAAAAATAATATTAAAGGGGGAAAGCACCTCGGTTTTACAACACCTCAGTTTTACATAACTACAGTGTAATTAACCTGGCCTCATATTTTTTTTTTTTTTTTTTTTATCGGAAGATGAGTTAGGGGTGTTGAACTATGGGCTTTATTTTGTACCCAATACTGTAAATGTATTTGTAAATTAACATTGTTACAACATTGTATCCCTGATGAGGAAGTTCATCAGGTGTGTTCAGATGAAAATAGGTCCTTGCTTGAAAGGCCTGTTTGTGCTTCACCTAAACCCCATTGTCTCATGATTTAGTGGATATGAATACTACATTTTAATTTCAGGAAATTTGTGCTTTCACTATAATGGAAGATCTTAGAGCAGAGTCAATGGGGATTATAACTCATATTTCAATGGTACATTCTCAGTTACAGGAGAAATCTGATTTTAATCCCCTACAGAGTAGAGGGATTTATATTGATATGTTTCAGAAATTGGTTATTGATGAATTGAGTAAGTTGCGTAAATAGAAGTCATCTTTACATAATTGGCACCATAAAAATGTAACTGATGGTGAGCTAATGGCTTTAAAGAAATTAGCCTCTAATAAATCTATTGTGATTAAGGGGGCTGACAAGGGGTGGTCAATAGTGGTCCTTGATTCTGTTTACTATAAAACTGAGGCTTTGCGACAATTGGGTGATCAGAACACCTATGAAGTATTGATTAAGGATCCTACACTTGATTTTAAACGTATGTTGTTTTAATTGTTGGATGATGCTAAAGACATGCGTTTATTTACCAAACAATAATTTTTATATTTACATATGAACAATCCTTGTGTACTAATTTTTCATTGGTTGCCTAAAATCTTTAGATAATGTTCATCCATGAGGAGTACTTGATGGTATCCCCATAGGGAAATTCCTGAGGTTTCACAGGATTTGCACCATGTCCAATTTATTTATAGTCCAATATTTTGTATTGTTGCATAAACAGTTGTAAACACAATGTAATACATTTATACCATTGTTTTCCATATTTATTTCAGTTATAATAACATCATTATGAACAAACAGTCCGAACCAACCGTTTCCAAATATTTCTGTTTAACACTTCAAACATAACAGATTGGCCTTATACTATATTAATTTCTCACGCTCGGGGGGTATTTGTGAGGTAACTGACTAAATGCTTAAAAGCACTATGGGACTCTGTTCCATACCAATATTCTAACCAGGGGGTCCAAACCTGTAAGAATTTGGTGGGAGTCCAACAGCACACTGGACAGCTTCATAATCAAATCTATTTTATTTTTAGTAGCGTCAAAGGGGATTGATTTTGTTTTCCATGCTCTTGCTATAGTCTGTTTAGCAGCGGTCATTATAGAAAGAAATAACTGACTGGAAGTTAATGTGTCTGTTTTTTTTACACAACAGAGCTGTACTTGGATGTTTAGGTACTGAAATATTAAAAACTGAAAAGATCATATTATATATCCTGGTCCATTATCTTTGGGCTATGGGACATTGCCACCATACGTTGTACATAGTCCCTTTGTGGCCACACCCTCTAAAGCATCTGTCATTTGCCGTAGGTATAAATTGTGCTATACGAGCTGGGACCAAGTACCACCTAAACAAAACCTTATAGTTAGCTTCTAGAAGGGAGACATTCCTGGAGGAACTCCTCAGATTATTCCATATACAGTACTTTCCCAAACCTCAAGGCTCATTTGATAGTTCATATCATTTTGCCACGCTTGTGCGTAAGATATTTGTTGACTGTCAGTTATTTTAAAAAAATTACTAAAGAGGATTGAAATTACTTTTCGAACTTTGGGAGCTTTACAACACCAAAATTCAAAAAAAGTTTGGGTTCGGTTTGCTCCTTTCGAGGAGTCCTAGGGTTTGTACGTAGTGCAAAATTGGACATGTTCTAAAACGTTCCCTCTGAGGGACATTATATTTGTTGATTAGTTTCTGGAGAGTCTATGGGCCTGATAATGACATTAATTGCCCAGTTGTCATAATGTTCTGTTCAATCCACCACTTAAAGGGCATACAGTATAGGCCTGGAGGGAATACGGGGTTACCAAGTAATGGGGCTGCTGGTGTCATTGGTGAGTTTAAGCTGAATCAGTCACACACAGAGTCCCATATTTTAAAGGTGTGTTGTAAACAAATGTTCCCTGTTTTAGGTCTAATCTTAGTGGAACACCAAAGTAATGCTGACGATACGTATGGTAGTAAAAATAAAGTTTCCAGTTGTACCCAGTGGGGACTATCTACTGTTGTATGAAGTGCTAAGATCTGTGAAAGTTGGGCAGCTTGATCAATAAATTGAACCTGATCTGTTGTCAATTTAGTAAGGTTTAAAGTGGAACAGAACCTATCCAATGTACTATTAGGTACTATTGGTGGCTTAGAATAAAGGTTCTGGTAAAATTGGGCAAATGCGTTAGCTATTGTGTTAGGGTTCCCTGTTAAAACCCCCTGGGAGGTTCTAATTTTATGTACTGTAGGGGTTTTGTATCTTTCATTTAATTTCCAAGATAACATTCTCCCGAGCTTATCTAGATTACAATAAAAATTATGTCTTGCCCATCGCAATTTTTTCTCTGCATAAGAAGTTAAGACGAGGTCCAGTTCTTTACGTAATTGGTGTATTTGGGACGAATAATCAGTCTCAGGTGACTCATTTTGTGCTGATTCCAGGCGCTGAAGTTCTTGAGTGAAGGAGTGTATAGCAGTTACCCTTGCTTTCTTAAGCCCAGAACCTTGTTGTATAAAAAATTCCTCTTATTACCGGTTTATGGGCTTCCCAAAGTGTAACTGCTGAGGCCACTGAGTGAAGATTTTCCTTAAAATAGTTAATGAGAGATTCTTTGACCTCCTTTATTACTGTGGGCATACTCGAGGGATTCATTTAATCTCCATACTCTAGGGCATGGATGTTCCAGAATTTCTGAAATACTAATACATATAGCACAATGGTCTGACCAACTAATATTATATATTTTGGCAGACTGGAGAGATAAAATAGCCGGGGTGAGAAAAATGTGGTAAATTGTAGATGATAATTTAAGTGGGGTGGAGAATTGGCGCATATCTGGGTTAGGCTCTCTCCATGAGTCAATTAATCCATGAGACGCCAAAAGTTTCTTATATGTAATGGGTCTTTACTAAACCTAATAGTATTCTGGGGTTTAGCTAAAAATAAACGATCCAAGTGTTGGTCCCAGACTAAATTTGAGTCCCCACAAATGATCATTTGACCCTGTTGGTACTGGGAGCAGAAATCAAATAGGGCCGATAGGAATTGTAGTTGGTCTGTATTCGGTGCATAAAATGATACAACAGTGAACAGTATATCCCTTATATGGCTAAGAGGGAATGAAAGCATACTACAACCCCTTTTGTTTTAGTAGGACTGGTAGCTAATAACACCTTTGGGTATCTCTTTTGTAAATATTTGGGATAGGAAGAGTGCAAGAAATGTGTCTCTCGCAAGCAACCCGTTTCAGCCTTCAGAGAGGAGAAGTATGTGAACGCTTTTTTCGTTGGGGAGTTAAGTCCCTGGACATTTAGACTCGGTACCTTAAGCACCATTTTTCTTTACCCAGTAAATAGCATATGTAATTTACTGTCGTTTGTTATCTCTGGCTGTCTTTACCATTCCCTGACTGTACTTTAATATACTCTCTGGTATAGACAATTCAAAAGTGAGATACCCCTGACTAGTTACAAACCATCGTCTAAAGCAGGGATCCCCAACCTTGTGAACCCGTGAGCAACATTCAGAAGAAAAAGGAGTTGGGGAGCAACACAAGCATGAAAAATGTTCTTGGGGTGCCAAATAGGTGCTGTGATTGGCCATTTAGTAGCATCTATGTGGATTGTCAACCTACTTTGAGGATCTGTTTGGTAGTGCACATGGTTTTTATGCAACTAAAACTTGCCTCCAAGCCTGGAATTCAAAAATAAGCTCCTGCTTTGAGGCCACTGGGAGCAACATTCTATCGGTTGGAGAGCAACATGTTGCTCACGAGCTACTGGTTGGGGATCACTGGTCTAAAGGTTCTGTGATGCACAATATGCAACTGAACAAAAAACAATAATAGTTTAACCAAATTTGCCTGTTTGCTGCCTGGAAATGATGAGTCTTCCTTAGCAAACCCTCCTGGACCAGCCACAGGAGGCGTTAGAGGACTTACTTCCTAGGGGGGAGGCATTGTCCAGCTCGCAGTTATCGTTGATGCTATTCTTATCTTGATCTTTGTGAAATACCGGGGTGATGACAAATACCTCCTGTGTACCCATCTCGAAGGAACGCGGTGTTAAAACTTAACTGTTATTGTAATCCTCTGTAGACAAGGTGCAAAGGATTGCAAAAGTAAATCAGTAGTGAAAAAGTATTGTGGTATAAATCACCGCTAGACTTCCTTTGGTCAATATTATCCATAGGAGCAGTACTCAAAGGAATGGACTCAGATCTTCAGATCGCAGATGAGCGTGATCTCTGTGAATGCGATTTGACCTTTTCCCATAGTGGACTTAATTGTTTCCTTTGGGATCCACTTGAAGGCAAAAAGTCTCTCAAGTGTGTATCCTGGAATCCTAGCTTTACCAGAGTTTCCAGACCATCCTCCGGAGAAGTAATATTGCTTGTTATTATAGGTGAACGCTAAGCGAAATGGAAATAGCCACCTATAGACAATTATACGCTGCTGTAGTATCTTCGCAATGGGTGCCATATTCCGGCATTTCTGGAGTGTGGACGAGGAAAGATCCATGTAAATTTGGTATGGATACGTGCGGAATTCCAATTTACTGGCCTTCCTGGCTGCGGCCAGGGTGGCTACCTGGGTCTGATGAAGGAGTCCTTAGAGAAGTTCAGTGATCACTTGCTGGAGATCTACTATGGACTCCGGTAGGCCACGGATCCACAGATTATTGTGTCGTGATCAATTGTCTGCATCCTCTATCCGTTCCAGCACCTCTTTTAGCTGAGTTTGGTGAGAGGTAATGTCTTCTTCATGGGAATCTATTACCGTAATTATATAAGTGATTTTAGCTTCTGCGTCATTAATATGCTGGCCTAGTTCAGCTACTTGTTTAGTGAGATCGGTAGTAATTTTATTAGTAGTTGCGTCTAATTCCTCCTGCTGTAGTGGGAGCATTTACCGGTGCACAGCCAAGCTTCTGCGTGCTGCAATGTCCAGACCGCTATCCCAGACCGCTATCCCAAAAGGCAATCCAGGGCAAAATCAATGTAGAGGAACGGAGCACAGAATAATATGTTAAAAAAGTCAAAAAATTATTATAAATCCATTAAAAATTACAGCAGCATCTCTCCTGTGGGGCTGCCCTCATCTGAGCATTTCGCCAGTACGGATCTACTGCGCATGCGCCAAAAAGTCACGATGTACTTTTGGCGCATGTGCAGTAGATCGTACCGGCGAAATGCTACTACTGCACATGCACCGGTCAAAGCAGGAAGAAGATCGCGTGGAAGAAGATGTCGTCTGTGAACTCACTGGACTGGACCTGCGCAGGAGGGTAAGTAACAAGTAAGGGGCATTTGCCCAGCGGGACGGGTAGGCCAGGGGGGAGGAGGGAGGGTGGGCAACACACGGGAGGGGGGGAGGGTTTTTGCGCCAACTAGGTTTCCTTCCCCTTTAAGCACTAAGGGTGTGTGTTTGGATTTAGAACACTGCACTATATAACTATGAAGATTTTCATTCATACAGGTTATGGTATATCTAGAATAGGTAAATCTAAAAACAACTTGACTTGCTGAGTAATCAATGAAGACGTTTCACTACTCATCCGAGCAGCTTCTTCAGTTCAACTGACCCACACCAGTCAGTTGAACTGAAGAAGCTGCTCGGATGAGTAGTGAAACGTCTTCATTGATTACTCAGCAAGTCAAGTTGTTTTTAGATTTACCTATACTAGATACTGCACTATATAATTTTTTTCTGTTTTTTCCCCAAAACCTCTTTTGAGCAATTCTCTTTTTGGAATTGCTAAAATAATATGACACACCTTACTAGGTCAATACTGCAAAACAGTTTTAAGAGTTTGCTGTAATACTTAGATAATATTAATATTAGTTAACAATTGTTTGCCAAACTTTTTCATCCACAACATAAATAAGTAACATTAATAGTGATGGGCGAATTTATTCGGCACTTGTGAATTTGCAGCGAATTTCCACGTTTGCTGGCAAATAAATTTCACCAACGGAAATTCAGCAATGTCAATTTTTTTACGTCGGTGGCAATTTCGCAGCTGGCGACAATTTCGATGCCGCCGACAAACGGATGCCCATTGACTTTAATGTGTGCCAAATGTTGCTGGCGTCGGAACTGGACAAATTCGCTCATCCCCAAACATTAATATTTTGGGATCATTTTGCATTACTAAACTATAGCAAGATTAACAGAAACTTAAGAAATATTTAAAAATACTTTCCTTCAAGCCACCTACCACTTAAATGAGCAGATTCATAAGGCCTGTACACTAATGAATGATGAAGAATGTATGAATCATGTGTACCAGAAAAGGAAGCAAAAATATAATATAACAAATTTTATTCTGGCTTGTATAAGTATCCTTTTATTTGGGTATGTGATGTCTTTAAAAGGGACATGTCACCCAAAAAAATTATTAGAAATCCTATTTTATCTTGTTAGTCAAGCAAAATGAAATTTAATTACACTATATAAATTATTTGAATATTGTTTCTTTCGGCCTAGGAATTCATAATTATAGCAGGCAGGCAGGAGCCATTTTGTGGACACTGTTATTAAGGCAAGTCTTGCATCATCACAGAATTTTGTTTGTGCACCAGCATGAATGTCTTGATATCCATCCCTATGTACTGGTTACACAATTAAATGGTAAAGAGAGAGGGGGACTGTGGGGAGAGCAGTGACATCTAGGAAGTGCTTTATGGAAGGTGAAATTAATTGCTTTCCCCACCTCTATGCTCTCTAAGGCACTGAGGAGGGGCAGGCAATATTTGATTGACAGCTGATATTGTTAAATGAGTTTACAACAGCTATGAATGCTTTAATAAAAAAAAATTTGGATTTCATGTTTAATTTGAAAAGCACTTTTATTATACAGATTTTTATGTCTGGTTGACAGGTCCACTTTAAATCAGTGATTGGAATTGTCAGTTTCTCCTCTCCGGTTTTCTTATTGGTGTTTGGGTCTTTAAATACGGATATTGTGTTGTAATTGTTTAAGCCTGTAATTAAGTGTCTGATGGACATGAAACATGTAAGGCTTGATATGATTTTTTAAATAAAGGTTTTTATACTTTTTAACCAACAATTTTTGATCTACATGTGGCTTCCTAATGTGCCCTAAATATTTTATTCTTCTTGCACGAATTGTCCACCTCCCCTAGGCCACTATTCTACTTTGGAGAGTTTTTGACAAAAAGTGAAGCATCCTTGGGCTTACATATAAATTTTGAATAAATGGAATAACCCAGGAGGACTTGAACTGCTACAATTTCTTGATTTCAACAAAGGATGGACTTATCCAATATAAAATCCTAGACCAGATCTACATCACCACCATCAGAATCTTTAAAATGGGAAGAAAGATGGATGACTTCTGTCTCCGATGCGGGCAAACAAACGCAAACTTTTTCCACATGATCTAGTCTTGTTCACCGATAGCTACCTCCTGGAGAAATATCATTAACATCTTGGTGAATGATGTAGAGCTCCCTAATATAACCACACCCAAAATTTGCCTCCTGGGCCCTTTGGATGATATTATCCCCACCAACTATGCTCGCAACCAATACTGGTTTCCTCATGGCAACAACTGGTTAATGAAGCAATCCCTCTTATCAAACTTTACCCAGACCAAATTTGAATGAATCTGGTCACAGTGGTTGGATTTAGGGGTTTAACAATGTTGTGACAATTCCCTCTGTACCATTTTCTAGATACTGTAACACATACAACACAATTTTTAGAAATTCTAATGACTGATGTGTAATGCTTTGTCCTGGAAACCATTGCTTACTTTGTTTATTCTGTTTAGCTTTTTCCCCCTTATGTTCAGTTCTATTTTTGGTAACATAAGATTAAAAATTTACCTATAAAAAAATGTTTATTGTGTAGGCCTATTTTATGAAAAACATGAATTATTAAACATTTCTTAGTTATTTGAAGGCTTATATCTTGTGAATTTTACCAAAATTCAAGCATACAATATTTTAAGGTTTAGGTTGATTTAAAAAAAATGAGAATGTATTTATTTCCAATGCTAAATTTGATTGAAATCCCACACCTTATATTTAGGGGCAGATTTATCAAGGGTTGAAGTGAATTGAGGGAATTTTCGAAGTAAACCGGTCAAATTCGGTAAAAAAACTTCGAATTCGATATTCAAAATCTAAGTATTTAAATTCGATGGTAGAATTTCGAAGTATTTTTTACTTCGAAATTCGACCCTTGATAAATCTGCCCCTTAGTTATAGGTAAAATAATAGGTGCAATTTTTGGCCTGAAAGATACAACACTGTTAGTATGAAATCTGTGATAGATAAGCATTTAGAGGGGTATTAAAGGATAGGATACGCAGGCCTGGATTTGCGGCAAGGCCGCATAGGTCCGGGCCTAGGGCGGCAAAAAATAGGGGCGGCATGCCGCCCAGCCGCATTATAGGGACGTGTGCATCCCCATTTAATTACATCAGCTGCGCCGGTGTTTTTTCGCCGGCGCGCTGGGAAGGGGAGGTGTAGGCCGGCGATAGGACCGTGCAGCCACCTGGTCGGACCACGCGGCCTAGGGGCGGCCGGCAATGAAATCTGGCGCTGAGGATACACAAATACATTTTAACAATTTAACTTCAAAGCACATAGTTCCTACATGAGGGAAAGGGAAATATTTACTAAAGGGCGAATTGGCTAACGCTAGCGATATTTCACCAGAAATCCCATCCGCTGGGACATCACCAATTTACTAGCAGGTGTAGTTGACAATTCTCTAGCAAACGGGACCATCACTACCGTTCATTCGCACTCTAACGCCAGGCGACTTTTTGCTCTGGTGAACAGTTGTTACTCCACAAATTCAGTAAAATGCAAATTTTACTGAATGTTACCTCTTTCTCCAGAGTTGACTTCGCCCCCTCAGACCAGGCGAACTGCTAAAATGAAGCTACATCTTCCTCAATCTTATGTCAGGTACATCATATACTGTCTGCTGGAAATGCATTAAAGTTGTAAAATCTCTTGCAACTTTTCTTTTTTTAAACAGATTGCTTGCAAAAGCCCTAACTATTAAACTTTTTTGGGTTAACATTTTCCCCAGACATTTGAGGGGCATAGAACAGGTGGGCTCATGTGTAGGGCATTATAGGATCTCTCTTGTCTTTATTCAGGTTCCTTGGACATTTGTAATAAAAAGTGACCACTTCAAGCATTTGCACCAACATCTCTAATAAAGATGTCCATTATGAATTTAATGTACCCGCTCTGTTCAAATTGATCTAAGTGTAAGAGGACTAACGAAGTTTCGCTAGGAAGAATCGTTTGCTAGCGTATTTTCACTTTGAAATGCTCACACTGACGAAGTAACACTAGTCACCAGCATTCGGCACCCAGGACGCAAGTTTGCATATTCATGAATTAGCGTAATGGTAACGAATTTTCGTTTGGCGAAGTGTTCGCTAGCGACGATTACCCTTTAGTGAATCTGCCCCAAAGTCTCTATGTGCCAAAAAGCATGGTAATATGTTCTTGTACTGATGGAGGTTTCTCTCTGCAAAGGAGTACTACAGAGTAAACTAAACATTGAGATAAAGGACAATAACTATGAGCATTCCCAGTCCCACCCTGCAATAATATCCAACTTGGGAACTTTATCCCAAACTGCGCATGTTTGCTATTCTATTAGTTTGCACAATTTTCTTTGATTTTTATTTTATTGATTTTTTAGTGCTGCATTATTTTTAATGCTAATTGGTATGTGGTTTATTTTTAGCATTGTATGTACTTGGTTGTTTAGAGTAGAAATACCTATTTACTCATGTTGGATTTGAGTGTGCACTTTTGTAGGGGACGAGAAATCCTTCCTCTGTTTGTCTGCCTGTGACATCATCCAGCCCAGTTGCATGCTGGATAGTGACCCAATTGGCTGGGAACCCCATTGCATCCTTGGGAGAAAGGGTGTGCCTGACTTTGGAGCCAAATGCACGGGGTCTCCCAGAGAGAGAGCAGAGAGAGCCAGCGTGAGTAGCTGTGAGACTGTAAGGTACAGAGAAGAAACTGCTGAATCTGGGGAGATTGAGCCGAGCCTGTTTCTTGCTGCAAACTCAGAAGGAGAAAGGTGCCACTAGTGAGATTGTTTCTGCTGCAGAGCTGTGTGTGATCTCTATTGTGAATTCCTCTGAGAGCACCACGTTGAGTGAGCCACCCAAGGGAGGATACTGGCACGCATTCGAGGGGGCCTCATACTGAAGACAGCTTTTAACCATTTACCTGCTATGAGAGAGCTGCTGCCAACTTCAAAAGGGAGAGATACTTTTGGGGAATAAGGTAGCACTACCTGGGGAATAAGAGCTCTGGGGAAGCGACAATAATTTGAACTGTGTGGTTATTAACCCCTTCCAGAGGATTGGGATTGTGATATTTACCAAGGACTGTGTAAAGCAGCAGTTACGTAAGCACCTAATAGTGGTTTAGGTAGTGTCCCACGTGTCCCCAGTGTAGGAGTGAAGTGTGTATTAGTTTGCCCTAGTGTTAAACAAAACATTTAATTTGCAAACTGTGTGTTTTATTATTCCTAGTGTAACCCCCTGAGGTGTGTTCCTCAGTGTTCACTAGGGGAGGCACTGCACTGTAATTCCCAGTTCCCAGTACTTTTCATACACAAAAGGGACTCAGAGCCCCTGGATTACCAAGGGTAAGTTGCCATTTAAAGAGACAGTAACCAAATTAGTGTTCTACTTTCTAAAAATGTGGTCTCAGAACACATAATACACAGGATGTGGGCTTTGTTTGGAGAAGCTGAGTTGCTAGATGAGAAAATTCAAATGCACTATTTTTATCTTATGCAGCAAATTGCAACATTTTTAGACAATTTTCAGAAATGTCATAAAACCAGCAAAATTTAGTAAAGTTTTGCTCTTTGGAAGTATGGAGTAGAAAGATATCTTATTTTGGATTCATCAGGATTCATCTGAGGCAAAAAGGAAAAAATATAAAGTAAAAAACACAGTTTATTGAAACATTAAAAAATACAGATGGCTATTCCACAGCAGCCACTTGTGTTTTTAATGTTTCAATAAACAGTAGTTTTTACTTTATGAGGCAGTGTGCCTTATATTTGTTCCTTTTTTATTTTGGGGACCCTACATGTCACATTCTTAGGTAAACCTATGCACATTGGTCATCAAATTGTTCTTTAAACCCCTGCCATTCATATTTATTTAGATGTTTTATCTTGGTACCTTATTGACATATTTACCCATTTTGTAATTGTTTACTTCCCATAAATGTTTTGTTTCCTGAGGTAAATCTAAAGTGAGTGGACTTTTTGGTCTTGAAATCAAAAGTATGCAAATTTCTTGAGAGGTGCTTTGGAAATGTGGTAGTGTACTGCAGGGAGTCAGAAATCTCCATAAAACTATCCCAAAGATGTGGATGAGCTTATTTCCGTTGTGGAACGCTATACTACTACAGAGGAGTATGTCCAGGAGCTGTATTCTAAGAGGGTATTCTCTAAGTTCGGCAAGACCACAGACTCCTGTTCTTTTTTTGGCAAGGGGTGGCACAGGCTCCTAAGGAAAGGGGAAAGACTCCTGTACAAGTCAGGCACCTAGCCCTAAAAGTGGTACTTTTTCCAGAGACAGGGCACAAACTGTGTGTTGGCGGTGCCAAGGACTAGGACATATGGCTGCAGAGTGTCCTTTACTTCATGAGCCAATGGAGTGTGAACTAGGCAGACGCATGTCGATGTTTGCAAGCACTGTGTGCACAGCCCACTTGGAATGTGAGATAGACAGACAAATGTGCTCTATCAAAATAGAGGAGCATCCACTGACGGCTCTATTAGACTCAGGAAGTTTGGTCACCCTGGTGCATGCCAGTCTGGTTGACACAGAAAAGCTTCAGCCAATGCAGATAGGAGTCATCTGTATAAATGGTGACACTAAACACTAAAGATTATCCTACGGCTACACTAACTTTTGAGACTCATTGTGGCACTGTAAAGCATGTAGTGGGTGTGGTTAAAAACCTGTTACACAGTGCCATTATTGGATGTGATTTTCCTATGTTTTGGGAATTGTGAGGTACAACACAGGTAGTTACCTCGATTAACACGTTGGAGGAAAATGTTGGTAATGGCCCTATCCCAGAGGAGAATCTGGTAACAGGTGACTCGGTAGCACCCTTTACAAGTTTCCTTGATAACTTCCCGTTAGAGGTCATGGATGGGGACCCAGAGGAACCCCCTCCTGAAACAGAGTTGCCTGACTTGCCAGTCTCAAGGGACAACTTTGGAAGTGCCCAGATAAAGGACCCCAATTTAGTTAATGCCTGGAGAAATGTTAAGGTAATAAATGGGATGCCTCAGGAGCCAGAGACCAACAGTGGTCCTCACTTTATGGTGCAAAATAATTTACTGTACAGAGTAGATAAGGTACAGCAGGAGGTGCTAGAACAACTGGTGGTGCCTCAGCCCTATGTAAGAATGGTGTTAGACCTGGCTCATTCGCACATTTTGGGGGGGCACCTAGGGGTAAGAAAAACTAAAGAGAGAATCATGCAAAGATTCTTGTGGCCAGGGATATATAAAGCTGTTGAAGAGTTTTATGAGTCTTGTCCCGAGTGTCACATGAATGCACCCCAACCACATTTTCGGAGCCCACTAATACCACTTCCTATTATTGAGGTTCCTTTTGAGCGGATTGCCATGGATCTAGTTGGCCCTCTACCTAAATTGGCCTGGGGCCACCAGCATATTTTGGTAATCCTAGACTATTACACCCGTTACCCGGAGGCAATCCCTCTCAGGAACTCATCATCAGAGCTCATTGCAAAGGAGCTATTTCAAATGTTTACCCGGGTGGGAATACCACAAGAAATCTTAACTGACCAGGGGACACCTTTCATGTCCAAAATAATGAAAGAGTTATGTAGGTTGTTTAGAATATCACCCCCAAACGGATGGGTTAGTGGAGCGATTTAATAAAACTCTTAAAGCCATGCTTAAAAAAGTAGTATACCGAGATGGAAAAGACTGGGATTATTTGTTACCCTATCTAATGTTTTCTATAAGGGAAGTACCACAGGCCTCCACAGGTTTCTCCCCATTCAAATTGCTATATGGTAGACATCTCCGAGGCCTATTAGATATTGCCAGAGAAACTTGGGAACAATAAACTACCCCCCATAAAAGTATAATTGAACATGTCACGCAGATGCAGGAGAGGATAAATGCAGTTATGCCTATTGTTCGAGAGCATATGCATCAAGCTCAAGAAGTTCAGGCTAGAGTTTATAATAAATCATCTAAGGTGTGTGCCTTTAACCCAGGGGACCGGGTGTTGGTCCTAGTACCCACCGTAGAGAGTAAATTCCTAGCCAAATGCAGCGCCGATCCGCGCCTTTATGCCGCCTGAGGCGGCCTTCCGTTGCCGCCCCGACCCCTCCTCACGGCGCTCACATTTTCTGCGCAGGAGGGGGTCGGGGCGCTGCACGACGCTAGTGCAGAGAGCGCAATTGCGCTCTCTGCACTAGAAGAGCCGAATTTCCGGGTTGAAAACCGGAAATTCGGCTCTTAGTTACCAGGAGCGGCATTTTTGCCGCCCCTGGTAACCAGGGGGGCGCTGCCGCCTGAGGCGAGTGTCTCAACTCGCCTCATTGGTGGAGCGCCCCTGGCCAAATGGCAGGGACCCTATGAGATTAGGGAAAAGGTGAATGAGGTAAACTACCGGGTTACCTCATTATATATTAGCCAGGAAAAAGAAAACCTCTTCAGATATACCATATTAATTTACTAAAACCCTGGAAAGATCGCAATGTTTTATCAGCGGTGGGATGTCCTAGAGTGTCCCGCTCCCATGAGGAACGTGAGGTCAAAATTGCTGAAACTCTGTCTTCAGCTCAGTCTCAGGAAGTAAGGGAGTTTCTACAAAGACACAGAGATGTTTTTTCTCAATTGCCAGGTCGATCTAATGTCATAAAACATGACATTATTACTGACCCTCAGGTAAAAGTTAAGTTAAAGCCCTATCGGATACCTGAGGCTCAAAGACAAGCAATTTCAACAGAGGTTAAAAATATGTTGAGTCTTGGGGTAATAGAAGAGTCACACAGTGAGTGGTCCAGCCCCATTGTCTTAATTCCCAAACCTGACAGCAGCTTAAGGTTCTGCAATGATTTCATAAAGTTAAATGAGATCTCCAAATTTGATGCTTACCCTATGCCAAGGGTAGATGAACTAATTGAAAGGTTGGGCCAAGCTAGATACATCTCTACTCTTGACCTTACCAAAGGCTATTGGCAGGTACCCTTGACAGACAGGGCAAAGGAAAAGACAGCTTTTTCTACCCCAGAAGGCCATTTTCAGTACACTGTTCTGCCTTTTCTTTTACATGGGGTCCCCGCCACTTATCAAAGAATGATGGACCGTATACTCAAGCCACATAGTAAGTATGCCTCAGCATATTTAAATGATGTAGTGATCTTTAGCAGGGACTGGATTTCCCATCTTTCAAAGGTACAGGCTGTTCTAAATTCCATACGGGAAGCTGGGTTAACAGCCAATCCAAAAAAGTGCACAATAGGCATGGAAGAAGCCCCGTACCTGGGGTATAATATAGGACGGGAGTTATAAAACCCCAAATAGATAAGATTGAGGCAATTAAAACCTGGCCCCAGCCTATTTTAAAAAAACAAGTTAGAGCCTTTCTGGGGATTGCAGGTTATTACAGAAGATTTGTGCCCAACTTTGCTACTATAGTCGCCCACTTTCAGACCTTACAAAAGGAAAAAAGTCTGCCATGGTCAAGTGGACAGAGGAAGCAGAAAAAGCATTTCAAAGGTTAAAAGAAATATTATGCAAAAGGCCAGTGTTAATTACACCAGACTTCAAGAAAGAGTTTCTGGTACAGGCAGATGCCTCTGATGTTGGGCTAAGAGCAGTCCTATCACAGGCAGTTAATTCAGAGGAGCACCCTGTAGTTTATCTTAGCAGGAAGTTAACTCCATCAGAAAAAAAACTACTCCATAGTAGAAAGGGAGTGTCTAGCCGTAAAATGGGCTTTGGACTCCTTGAGGTATTATTTGTTGGGTAGACAGTTTAAATTAATTTCTGACCATTCTCCCTTAAGATGGATGTCTAGAAATAAAGGGAATAATGCAAGGGTTATGAGATGGTTTCTGGCCTTGCAAGACTTTAATAGAGCACAGACCCGGGACTCAGCAAGGAAATGCTGACGCTTTATCACAAGTCCACTGCTTGTTGGCCAAAAGTGCTCTACCCCACAGGTCTGAGCAGAGGGGAGGGTAAGTGAGACACCAGTCGGAAAAGTAATAAATGGTGTCTATATTTCACCTAGGTTTCTTACCTATACATGGTGAGGGGCTCCATGGAATAGATATAGGGAGAAAACCAGTTTATGGGTTTTCTCCGAGTTGTTTTGAATTTCTGGTCTGGGTCCTGGAGTAAGGAGGCTTTGTAGAGCATTGGGTGGGATGAAGCTTCCATTCCTAGGTCCATTACAGATTTTGTGCCAGGAGCATGTTCAGCTGACTGTATAGTAAAAGGAGTGTTCAGAACAGTGAGAAGGGGGACGCACTGAGAGGAGAGATCAGGCTCCCTAAAACCAAGCCAGCCACTCTCATTGGGAGAGGTACTGGGGCTTGTGAGGAGGCATTGAAAGTTCCTGACTGTTTGGATTTATGCCATGCTGAAGTAAGCTGTTTTCATTTTACACTTGAACTGTGTTATTTTGCTGAATAAACGAGCAGGCCCAGTCCTGTTTACAAACTCCACTTGCTGTTCACTTCATGTTATGCAAGCACTGCAGCCACCAATTGAGCAAATCCCTACAATATGTAGGGATACTATACTATACTTTTTTGTCTAAAGGCTCATGATGTGCACCTACGTATCCAAGATCTGTATATATATATATATATATATATATATATATATATATATATATATATATATATATATATATATATAGATAGATAGATAGATAGATAGATAGATAGATATGTCTTTATACCTTAAGTCTACTTAAGAAACATCTAAATATTAAATAAACCCAATTGGCTGGTTCTGCTTCCAATAAGGATGAATAAAATCTAAGATTGGATCATGTACAAGGTACTGTTTTATTAATACAGAGTAAAAGGAAATCCTTTTTAAAAATGATGGCCTTTCCATAATTCAGAGCTTTCTGGATCACAGGTTTCCAGATAGCATATCTATCTATCTATCTATCTATCTATCTATCTATCTATCTATCTATCTATCTATATATATATATATATATATATATATATATATATATATATATATATATATTCCTAGGTAAAATGAAAGTCCCTCCAGAAAATTCCCCAAAGTGAGAGAGCACAAAATGTTCAAAAACTGTCTGGTAATAAAAAAAAATATGCATACCTCTTGAATGACAGTGAAAGGGTTAAATCACAATACTGTTAGTTTGTGCCAGCATGGTTTTACAATAGACATGCCAGACAAATTGAACTACCTTGATGAAGAGGTAGGCAGAAGCCTACACATTGTAGTTTCAGGGAATGTAATTTACTTTGTTAAAGCATTTAATACAGTACCAGTGGTTAAAATAATGAATATTGGCCTTTAACATAATATTGGTATTTGGATGTAAACTGGCTAAATGTTGATTAATGCAAAGTTATCACTTGGGTAAAAATAAAGAAATGCTGCCTATTCACTAAATGAAATGTGTTGGGATTTTTTTTTCAAAAGCAAATGAACTCTTGCTTAAAAAGGGTAATTTATTATTAATCTTTTCTCTAATCTTTTTAGTGGAAATGTTCTGTGTACCTTTTACTGTCTTTTTTGAAAATTTGAAATAAAGAATATACAAAAATTAATTAATTTGCTGACTTGAGGGACAAAAACCTTCATAGTGTCCCTTTAAAGATCACTGGTTAGGCCTCAGCTTGACTTTGGAGTTCAGTTTTCTGCTGTAGTTTGTCTGCTGTAGTTTTAAGGTGGAAAATATATATATATATATTTTTGAGTGTTGTTTTTCCCTTGTAGTTGTTAATTTTATCTTTTTTTATTTTGTGCGAGTATACTGAAAACCATCAGCTGAAACCTGTATGTAAATCAGCCTTTCAATATATATACAAATATATATTTGTCTTTGCTGACTGTGATTGGTTGATACATGTGGTGCTGTTGAACCCCTATATAAATATTGTACAGGGGTGTGCAATTTAGCCTATGAGTAAGTGCCCCAAAAGGCACAAAACTCGTCAGGCCATGTCCTAATATGTTTTAATAAACTTTAGTATTTTTTTGCCTGAACACTTTTTTTGGAGGAACTCATTCTTGGTTTTGGTTCTGAAGAAGAGAGCTGTGCAACTTCACCAGTATAGGAATTCAAGAATTAAACTATGAGTATAGACTATCAGGGCTGGGGTTGTTTTCACCAGAAAAAAAGGTACACTATAAGACATTATAGACAGATAAAGGGGCATCTTTTTCATGTCTCAGCAACCCAGCTTCCCCTGTTCTGTGCAGCCTTTGAACCAATGTACTGGTGTCCACTCACTGCTGTAGTGTGTTTTCTTGTTGGAGCAGCAAGTGAACACCAGCACATTGGTTAAAAGGCAACACAGAATAGGGGAAGCTGTATTGCTAGAACAGTTTTTAATTTATACACAAATTCACTCTACAAAGTGGAGTATAAGTGAGTGCAATTTTAAAGTTATTGTGGTTTTAATAAAGGATTTTACACTATTAGTGCTATTTGTTCTACAGCTAATTGGGAGTGAGAAGTTAATGCCTGTGCAAAGTTATGCAAACAGTATTTTGCATTATTTGTCTGATCATTGCACAGGCTGCTACACGTGTAGTTCACTGCTATTTTGCTGCCCACGGTGTCGTCTGTGCCCTTTTAATGCTGAAACTATTATGACTGTAGAACAGTATGCTAACCACTCTGCTATGCCTGTGGTTTAACATCAAATCTCTGCTCCCTTCCCCTTGACAGGGAGTCCACGGCAGAGTGAGAGCTTTAATAATTCAGTGGACAGCAGATATTTGCTACTTCTATTGCCAACTGGATAGAATAGGCATATATGAGTGGGTCTCAAAGGCCAGCCTCAGTATGCAGCAGGTAAATCATAACAGAGTATTCCGTATCAATGTTTCAAGTAGATGCATTCTAGTCATCAGCTATGATCATTTTTTGAGTCCTTGGTAGAAAAATAAAAGGTAGAGAATCCCTGTTCTAGATGTTTTATATTGAGACAAAACACAGATACACAGACAAACATAGCTGTAGCAAGTATGGTAAATTAATCAGTTCTGGAACATTGAAACACTTAATTTAGATTGAAAGACATGAATAGTTTAACTAAATATGTGTATTGATTTAAACCAGTCAGATGTGCAACATGGTCAAATTGCCTGAACAAGGTGGGGGAGAAAACCCACGTCGTGGGAGATCATCATGGAAGGCATACAGCCACTTAAAAGACCACTCTCTCTCATATACAAGTTGATAACTCATGCCAGGGACCTTCCCCAAGCTCCATGTATAAAGAATTGGGAAAAAGAGGTGGGAATAAAGTTGATAGATAATGACTGGGATAAAATATTTAAAGCGGTTCATAAAAGTTTTATAGCATCCAGGACTAGAGAAACCATGTTTAAACTGACCACGAGGTGGTATTATACCCCAGTCCGATTACACCAAATGTATTCTAAATGTAGCGATGTATATTGGAGATGTAATTTGGAGAGAGGGACCTATACACATATCTGGATTGAGTGTTCGAAATTTAAAGAGTACTGGAAAGAAATTAGCAAAGTTATTAGTACACTTACTACATAGTAACATAGTAAGTAAGGTTGAAAAAAGACACATGTCCATCGAGTTCAACCTTTTTTTTTTTTTTTATTAACTACCTATCTGCCAGTTGACCCACTACTAAGATCAACATACGTCACCTAGACCCTATACTTCTACTATTCCACCTAGACACAAATTCCAAGAAGATTATCAAAGACAAACTTTTCCTCCATCTCATTCAGGCAGCGAAGGCTCTTATCCTGTGTAAATGGAAATCCCCTAATCCTCCCACATTTATAGATTGTCTTAAGAAAGTTGAAAACACCCGCAAACTAGCAGAAATAGCGTATATCATGAGAAATTAAAGTGGCCGATACTGGGACACCCGGAGGCCTTGGTTTAGATATACATAACTAACAAAGTTTAAGGGCTAACTGGTTAATTGAACCCAGGGTCGGAACTAGGGGTAGGCAGAGTAGGCACGTGCCTAGGGCGCAAAACTGGGGGGGCGCCAGGCATGTACCTCCTCTGTCGCCTATCCGGTTCCCTTCTCTGCCCGACTCTCTGGTTATTATCGCATCTCTTCCGCTTCTGTGCATGCGCGCAAACTCCATTTCGCGCATGCACACGCAAGCGCAGATTCGCGCATGCACACGCGAGCGCAGATTCGCGCATGCGCACACTAGACAAACGCCGCGAATGCCCGGCTTGCCTAGGGCGCCTGCCCAGCGTGGCCCGGCTCTGATTGAACCCCCTCATAACAAAGCCATAGTTGACGAAATGTGATCTGATTTATAATACTACTCTATTGAACTTTAAGTGATGATGATTTCTAAATGACAGTTGTATATGTTAAGGGAATTTAACAAAATATCACTAATAATGTAACTAACTAACAAAATATATGTACATTGCTTCCTTCACCATGTTATATATAACTCAAAGTCGGCATGGATATTGTAAATGCACATAATTTCTCCCATTCTCTACGTCCCCTTCCCCTCTTATTATTTTCTGTACCCCCTCCCTCCTCCTTCCCTGCATTAAATTTTAAAAATAAAGAATACATAAAAAAAATTGCCTGAACAAGCTTGACTAAGAAGAAAATGTTTGATATTTAAATTACAGAAAAAAAATTATACTCTGAGCATCTCAATCTGTTTCTAATTAACTTGAATTAAATAATAATTTTGTTGTCACTGTTCATTCAGTCTCAATTTTCTGTCACTTTTTTGACCCTTTTCTAACAGTAACTAACCTTATTTTTCTTTTCTACTGTCTTTCAAGATTGATCATATGCACTGGCCAGACTTGTCCTCATCCTCTAGTTCTTCATCAAGCCAATTGCCTAAAGTCCCACCCTCTGTCTGCAGCCAACCCTGTCGCCCTGGAGAGCGCAAGAAGGTTGTGAAAGGTATCCCCTGCTGTTGGCATTGTGAAAGATGTGATGGTTACCAGTACCAGCTTGATACCTACACCTGCAAACGTTGCCCCCTCCACATGCGACCTAATGTCAACCACACTTCCTGCATACCAATTCCTATTATCAAGCTAGAATGGAGTTCACCCTGGGCTGTGGTGCCTCTGCTGCTTGCCGTACTAGGAATAATTGCCACACTGGTTGTAGTAGGCACCTTTATGCGATACAATGACACCCCTATTGTTAAAGCCTCAGGCCGTGAGCTTAGTTATGTCCTTCTGTCTGGTATTTTTTTGTGTTATGTAAACACATTTATAATGGTGGCACAACCAGGTTATGGAACTTGCTCCCTAAGAAGGGTATTTTTGGGCTTGGGGATGAGTATCAGTTATGCTGCTTTGCTAACTAAGACAAACCGCATATACCGTATATTTGAACAGGGAAAAAGGTCTGTTAGCGCGCCTCGATACATAAGCCCATCCTCTCAGCTGGTGATCACTGCGAGTCTCTCATCAATTCAACTTCTTGGAGTTCTTGTGTGGTTTTTGGTTGATCCTTCTCGGCCCATTGTTGACTATGAGAATCAGCGCACTCCTGATCCCCAGTTAACGCGAGGAGTTCTGAAATGTGACATCTCAGATCTGTCCCTTATCTGTCTGCTGGGTTACAGCATGCTTCTGATGGTCACTTGTACTGTTTATGCCATCAAAACCCGTGGGGTCCCAGAGACATTTAACGAGGCAAAGCCTATTGGATTTACCATGTACACAACCTGCATAATATGGCTGGCCTTCATTCCAATATTTTTTGGCACTGCACAGTCTGCTGAAAAGGTACATTTGTGTTATATACTAAATTTCTCTATGCATGTCCGATATTTAATTGTGTTGCATGTTGTGACTGTATAATCTGTTGGTTTAGGAGAACATGTAATATATCAAAATAACTGTGCGTCATTCAGAAATAGCTACACATAAGATTTTTTTTCTATTTAAATGGCATTACAGAATAACTAAAACATGAAAAATGTGGCCTAGTTTAACATATATTATAGGACTACTTTATTTACCATGCCCATCAGACCTAAGCTTCTTATGCAATGTATGCACTTAAAAATACTGTGCATACCCCAAGATTCTCTGGAACATCCCTCCTTCTCCAAGCTCAGGTCACATAACATGTGCTGTGTTTGTGTATTTGCACCAGCATCAAGTCTTTGCAATTTTTCTTTATAAATAACAAAAACTATGCTGCATAAAAACCAAGAGGCATTATAAACACATACAGCATATCATAATAAAGACAAGATCACTGTTAAATACAGTTTATCCTGAGCACTTCTTCTCAAATACCATAATAAAATTAACTATTGCAGGAAAAGTAAAACTTCTCATTACTTTTGGCAGAATATTTTTCTGGGTAAGAAAATATATGGAGGGCAACACACCAAATTAGTTGTACATGACAATGGATACATAGTAACATAGTAAGTTAGGTTGAAATAAGGCACACGTCCATCAACTTCAACCAATTCTATATATAAGTCTATATATAACCTGGATCAACTCCAATCCATTCTAAATGCTGTTGCTAGACTCATTCATCTATCTCACCGCTCAACATCAGCTGCTCCCATATGCATTTCCCTTCACTGGCTCCCAATCTCCTCTGGAATCAAATTCAAACTACTCACACTTACATTAAAAGCCCTTAACAGTGAAACCCCTCCCTATATTTCATCTCTGATCTCCAAATACTCTCCTTCACGCAACCTTCACTCTGCTTCTGACCTTCGTCTCGCTTCTCCTCTCATCACTCCTGCCCATTCTTGTCTACAAGACTTCTCTCAGACCTCTGCTGGAACTCTCTGCCTCGAGCTGTCAGACTTTCTGCTAATTTCCAAACTTTCGAAATGCTCCTTAAAGACCCACCTGTTTAAAGAAGTGTAACTCTAACTTGGCTAAGCATACAAAAAGGGGTTAATGTCCAGCTAGTGTTTAGCGCATGGATTACATGTCACTCAAACACCCCAGGCTAGGGCCTTCGCTAAATGGAAGATTTCAGGAATGGTATAGTACAACTGCAACTCTCAGGCTACTGTGCAACAAAACAGGAAAAAATGGGCACCAAGAGGTTTATGCAGTATAACAAAATAACTTTTATTTGTCCAAGACAAATGATCCACAGGTTTACTTACAGTGGTACAGAGGCATTGGCAGTATATAGGCATTCCCCGCTCACACAGAGCTGGCAGAGGTAGATGCAGAATATACAGGCACACCTGCTCACACAGAGCTTCCAGGGTAGATGCCAGGGACTTTCCTCCAGAAACAGCATAGTGACCTGGATCCTCACACAGGGGATCAGGGAAATTACTAGACCTAATCTCTATTAGGCTGTGTCCCTATACTACAGGCCAGTCTTGCCTGAGAGGAGAGCTACCTCCTTGCTATCCCTCCTAGTTGGAGTCAAGCTGCTCTTACTATCTGTACTCTCTATCTCACTCTCCTAGAGAGTCTATTACAGATATATCCCTGCCACTTACTAGATTCATTGACGGGGTCCCTGCTCCCCGACTTAGACACTTGAGGACATGGTCCCTCTAGGCACATGGTTTTCTGGGCTTTGCTGTACCCAGGCTCCCCATGGCACACCCAGCTAGATCAGCATCCAGCAGCCAAAGAGAAAGATCCACCCCTTTCCACACATTATATTGAAGTGTGGTAGGAAGTGTTCATTACACCTCTTGGCCAATAATATAACTATGCAGATTACCTCTAGCTATATGGGAATCTGCCCAGCAACTATAGAAATGAGGAAGTGAAAGGAAAGGGGCACATTTAACTGTATGGGTCCGTACAGAAGCTTATTCAATGTACCTTAATTAATCAATCATTGCTGTATCATAAATCACAAAATAGTTTCTAAAATAATGGAGCTCTTTTGGGCATGTGTAACTCCCATATTATGCATATAGCATTTTATAGCAATATTTATATTTTATAGATTTAGACTATATAACCCTAATTTGGTTACGGTCTCTTTAAATAGAAATTGACCCTTGACAATCCAGGACCCTGAGTTCCTTTTGCATATAAAAAGTACTGGGAACTGGGATTTACAGAGCAGTGCCTCCACCTAGGGAACATTGAAGAGCACACCTCAGGGGATTTCCAATAGGAAAAATAAAAAACACCATTTGCAATAAAACAAATATAAACTTTATGTAAAACTGGATTTAGTAACTGTAAATGCAAATCACACAATATCACTTTACTCTGGGGAACCTGTGTGGACTGTCAACCCCTGGCACAGTCTCTCAATGCCACAGTCCCACACTCCAAACCGGGTGGATAAATAGCGAATAAAGTACCCCCTCTTGTAAAATATAAGGATATTATAAGTTACCGAGGAGTTTCATGACCGTATAAAAACACGAGGCCAAAGACCGAGTGTCAGGGAACCGGGAGTTCCCTCTGGGGAGTTGTCCGGATATAGGAGGAAGCCCCTCAGGAGGGATCAGGATCGTGGTATCCAGGGATTCAGCCGAAGGGGTAATAAAGTTCAGGCAACAGGTCAAAAGGCAGGCAGAATATAAACAGAGTCCAAAGTCCAGGCAGGGGGTCAACAACAAGAGATCAATCAATAGAGTACACAGGGATAACAGGAACAGCAACAGGGAACCCAGGAATCTAATCAGGAACAAGATCCTATTTTCGGGCGCCATCTTGGCGCCTCAGGCGTCCTTTTAAAGGGGATTTTTGGCGCCCTTGCGTCGGCGTCAGCACGTCTGCGACCGACGCGCTGCGCCTGCGTCCGTCGCGCCGTTGTGACGTCTTCGCGCCTGCGCACTTGCGCGCAGGCGTCTCTGCGCCGGCGCCGCTACCCACGTGGCGGCCATGGGCGCCGCCATTTTGGGAGCGGCGTCGGAAGGGGTAGTTGCGCCGCCCGGAGCTCCTGGTCCTGCTCCGGGCGGCGATCGTGACAGTACCCCCCCCCCCTCACGGGGGGCCTCAGGACCACCGGGACAAGGCTTCTGGGGAAACTTGGCGTGAAAATCCCTCACCAGACGAGGAGCGTGAACATCACGGTGTCCTTCCCAGGAGCATTCTTCAGGGCCAAAGCCCCTCCACTGAATGAGGTACTGAAGGGACCCTCTGGAGATCCTGGAGTCTAGGATTTTCTCCACCTCGTACTCGAGTTGACCCTCCACAGAGATGGCAGGAGGAGGAGATTGACCGCCAGAGAACCGGTTAGTGATGGCGGGTTTCACCAGAGACACGTGGAACACGTTGGGGATTCTCATCTCTGGTGGAAGCTGGAGTCTGACAGCCACAGGGTTGATTATCTCCAAGATGGGAAATGGACCCACGAATTTTGGACCCAACTTGGGAGATGGTATCTTCAACCGGATATTCCTGGAAGAGAGCCAGACATTGTCACCCACCTTGTAGGGAGGAGAGGATCTTCGACGACGATCCGCGAAAGTCTTATGAACAAGAGCGCTCTTCTCTAGGTTCAACTTGGTAGCAGCCCAAATAGCAGACATATGGGCTGCGGAATCGTCAGCAGCCGGGACGTCAGATAACACAAAGTCTTGGGGAAAAGCTTGAGGATGCTGACCATACACCGACATGAACGGAGACCTTCCTGTAGAGGAATGACAAGCATTATTATGAGCGAATTCCGCCCATGGGAGGAGATCAGACCAGTCATCCTGGCAGAGGGGATACGTGGTTCCTCAGGAACTGTTCCAGGGCTTGGTTGACACGTTCAGCTGCCCCATTCGTCTGCGGATGGTATGCAGACGAAAACTGAAGAACAATTCCCAAGTCTTTGCATAGTGAACGCCAGAATTTGGCAGTAAACTGGGTGCCTCTATCGGAGACGATCTCCACCGGGAAACCATGCAGGCGGAAGATGTACTGGATAAATAGCTGGGACAACTCCACCGCAGAGGGCAACTTCTTCAGGGGGATGAAGTGGGCCATTTTGGAGAATCGATCAATGACAACCCAGATCACAGTGTTCCCACCAGAGGGAGGAAGTTCGACAATGAAGTCCATGGACAAGTGGGTCCAGGGACGAGAAGGAACCGGCAAAGGCTGTAGTAACCCACTGGGGCGAGAGTGGCTTGACTTAGATGTGGCACAAACATTACAAGCAGCAACAAAGTCCTTCACATCTTTGCGGATATCAGGCCACCAAACCAGGTGTCGTAAGAGTTCAAGAGTCTTAGCTGGACCAGGATGTCCGGCTTGCCTGGAGCAATGGGTCTGTTGCAGGATAGGCAGACGCAGCTCAGGAGGAACAAATGCCACTCCAATGGGTGTATCAGAAGGAGCAGAAGACTGACCAGCCAGGATTTGGTCGGCAAACTGTGGATACAGGGAGGCAATAATCTTGATTGGAGGAATGATTGGCTCTTGTCTCTCAGGAGGGCGGTCCACCGGAGTGAAGCTATGAGACAAGGCATCGGCCTTCAGATTCTTGGAGCCTGGGCGATAAGACAAGATAAAATTAAATCGAGAGAAGAAGAGAGCCCACCTTGCTTGTCTGGGGTTTAGCCTCTTGAGGGACTGGATGAACTCAAGATTCTTATGATCGGTGTAGATCTGAACAGGAATCAGAGAACCCTCCAGGAGGTGACGCCACTCTTCAAGGGCAAGTTTGACAGCCAAGAGTTCTCGGTTCCCGACATCGTAGTTCTGCTCTGCGGACGAGAATTTCTTGGAGAAATAAGCACAGGGATGCAACTTCCCATCAGCGGGGTGTCTCTGGGACAGGATAGCTCCGGCTCCGACTTCAGAAGCATCAACTTCGATGCAGAAGGGTAGTTCAGGATTGGGGTGTCGGAGGACAGAAGCGGACGTGAAGGCCTCTTTCAAGGACTGAAAGGCTTCAATGGCAGATGGAGGCCACAAGCTGGGTTTACCCCCTTTCCGGATGAGGGCCAGGATAGGTGCAATGCGGGAAGAGAACCCCCGGATGAACTGCCGATAATAGTTAGCAAATCCGATAAATCTCTGGATTGCCTTGGTACTCAGCGGGATAGGCCACTCCTGGATGGCAGACACTTTCACAGGATCCATCTCAAATCCCTCAGGAGAGATTATGTATCCTAGGAAGGGGATCTTGGACACTTCGAAGACGCACTTCTCCAACTTGGCGAAGAGAGAGTTCTTCCTCAGACGAGAGAGTACCTCCTTCACCTGGGAGCGATGGCTTTCTAAGTCTTTAGAAAAGATCAGGATGTCGTCCAGGTACACGACTACGAACCTTCCTAGGAGATCCCGGAACACATCGTTAACAAACTCCTGGAAGACGGCAGGGGCATTGCAAAGGCCGAAGGGCATAACGAGATATTCATAGTGCCCGTCACGAGTGTTGAAAGCCGTCTTCCATTCATCACCCTCACGGATGCGAATGAGGTTGTACGCCCCCCGGAGATCCAACTTAGAGAATATCTTCGCCCCCTTCAGCTGGTCGAAGAGCTCTACGATCAAGGGCAGAGGCTACCTGTTTTTTACAGTGATCTTATTCAGGCCCCGGTAATCTATACATGGCCGAAGACCTCCGTCCTTCTTCTCCACGAAGAAGAACCCAGCCCCAGCAGGAGAGGTAGAAGGGCGGATAAACCCCCGCTGGAGATTTTCTTGGATGTATTCCTTCATTGCGGTAGTCTCAGCAGGAGAGAGAGGATAAGTGCGGCCTCTGGGGGGCATGGCTCCTGGCAGGAGTTCGACAGGACAGTCGTAGGAGCGATGTGGAGGAAGGAATTCCGCAGACTTCTTACAGAACACATCGGAGAATTCCTTATAACAGGAGGGAAGAGACTTTAACTCGGTAGAGGAGATATTTACCTTCTTGAGGGGTTTAGCAGGAAGGCAATGCTGTAAGCAGAATGGGCTCCAACGAGAAACCTGCCCTGTTGACCAGTCTATGGTGGGATTGTGCAGGCGCAGCCAGGGAGACCCAAAACAACAGGAACAGCGGGACAAGAGATAATAAGGAACGAAAGTCTCTCTTTATGCAGGGCCCCAACCTGCACAGGTAGTTCGCCAGTGGTCATCGTGAGTACAGAGTCCAGGGGTTTATCATCTATGGCAACGATCCGCATAGGAGAATGCAAAGGAAATAAGGGAATTCCCATGTACTTAGCAAAGAGAGCGTCCATGAAGTTACCCCCGGCTCCGGAATCGATGAAAGCATTCCCGAAGATGGTTTTATCAGTCAGACGAATCTGAAAGGGAAGGAGAAACCTGTGTGAGTTTTCTTGGGTCTTCTCCTGAAACCAATCACGAGACTTTTGAGTAGTGCCCCCTACATGAGTTACCATAGACATACCTCGGGGTACAAAACTCTTAGCCTTTGCAGGACAGGCATTGGCAAAGTGGGAATGTCCGCCACAATACAGACACAGGCCTGACATCCGTCTGCGGAGTCTTTCTTGTTCAGTGAGGCGAGTTCTTCCCACTTGCATGGGTTCCTCCTGGAGAGAAATGGATGCTTGGGCAGGCGGAGTGACAGGAGCCTGCAGGAGAGGCCTCTGGAAGCGGGGTGCCAACAAGGGTTGAAACTTCCTGACGCGATCTCTCAGGGTTTGATGCTCTCTCAGAAGAGTGTCCACCTTGACAGCCAAGGCGATGAGGTCTTCAACTTGCGTGGGTAATTCACGGGAGACCAGGTCATCTTTGATGCGAAGGGAGAGACCATTATAAAATGCAGTATGGTATTTCGGATTCGGATTCAGCCGAAGGGGTAATAAAGTTCAGGCAACAGGTCAAAAGGCAGGCAGAATATAAACAGAGTCCAAAGTCCAGGCAGGGGGTCAACAACAAGAGATCAATCAATAGAGTACACAGGGATAACAGGAACAGCAACAGGGAACCCAGGAATCTAATCAGGAACAAGATCCTATTTTCGGGCGCCATCTTGGCGCCTCAGGCGTCCTTTTAAAGGGGATTTTTGGCGCCCTTGCATCGGCGTCAGCACGTCTGCGACCGACGCGCTGCGCCTGCGTCCGTTGCGCCGTTGTGACGTCTTCGCGCCTGCGCACTTGCGCGCAGGCGTCTCTGCGCCGGCGCCGCTACCCACGTGGCGGCCATGGGCGCCGCCATTTTGGGAGCGGCGTCGGAAGGGGTAGTTGCGCCGCCCGGAGCTCCTGGTCCTGCTCCGGGCGGCGATCGTGACACCGAGTGTTTTTATACAGGTCATGGAACTCCGAGGTAATTTCTAATATCCTCATATTTTGCAACTGGGGGTACTTTATTTATTATAATACACAAGTTTCAGTGAGTCATGTGACAAAAATGACATCAGAACTCACCGTTTATAACTGATGACATCAGAACTCACCGTTTATAAGGATATAATTTACAGGATATTCACGGCTTATATGTATTATATATATGTATTATATGTAGAATATATCCGGTCAGTTCAATGTCCCTTCCCCAAGAGCTTTTATGTCCCCAGGTAGTGTTACCTTCCCCAAGGTACCTTTCCCTTTGAAAGTAGTAGTCACATAAAAAAAGTCCCTGAGGATGAAAAATAAGGGCTGTTATGGGCTGATCGGCAGCAATGTGGACTGGCAGCCAGCAGCAGAGTCTCTTGGTGGTGCACATGGTTTTTATGCAACCAAAACTTGCCTCCAAGCTACGAATTCAAAAATAAGCACCTGCTTTGAGGCCACTGAAAGCAACATCCAAGGGGTTGGTGAGAAACATATTGCTCTTGAGCCACTGGTTGGGGATCACTATAATAGACTATAGGCTAATTCTAAGCAATTTTTCTTCATTTTTTCTTTTTAATAGTTTTTGAATTATTTGCCTTCTTCTTTTGACTCTCTCCAGCTTTCAATTTGGAGTCACTAACCCATCCAAAAAACAAATGCTCTGTAAGGCTACAGATGTATTCTTATTGCTAATTTTTATTGCTCATCTTTCTTATTGGATCCTCTCCTATTCAAATTCCAGTCTTTTATTCAAATCAATGCATGGTTGCTAGGGGAATTTGGACACTAGAAACCAGATTGCTGGAATTGCAAACTGGAGAGCTAATGAGTATAAAGCTAATTAATTTGAAAACCACAAATAATATATATAAATATGAAGCACAAATTGTCTCAGAATATCACTCTCTACATCATACTAGATGTTCGTTTAAAGGTGAACAACCTCTTTAAACAAAAGGTCACATAAATTGGTACTCCCTTTGAAGCCTATTATTGAGGAGTCAGAGATAATATTCCAGTGTTTTCTAACATTCCTACTAAAAGCACCATTTAGTGGCGTAACTAGAGTTTTGGGATGGCCCCTGCAAAGGTCCTCCTCCCCTTTTTCCCCTTTGATTCTGCCTATCTTTACCTGTCCTTTTCAACATGATTCATAGGTAATGTACATTAATATTTTGTAGAGTAGTTCTTTTTTGTGTCAGTGTTACTTTAAATTCCATTTTACAGTTTTCTCATCCTCTTTTCTAATTAGATTCCCCAGCTTCTCACACTTTTCTATGTATCTTCTTTTCTGCTGTCCTATTTTCTTTGCACCTCTCTTTTCCCAAAATACAAAGGAGTCATGCACCAAATGCTAAAAGTATTTTTCCATTTTATTAAAAATATAGATACACTTATAAGACTTTAAAATCTTAAATGCAAAAGATCATCTCGCATGTCCTCAGCATGTTTTGTGAAGCTGAGCTTCATCAGGAGGAGTGAGCTGTTCCTTCTCCACTTTCTAGACACATGATAAAGCATTATTAAGAATACATATTTATTCAATGCTAAAAACATACATACCAAATTAGCATTAAAGAAATTATTTTAAAATTTAAAAAAGTATAATAAAATTAAATTAAACTTTCTTAAACAAATAGATTTACTTTAAAAAAGCAGCAAACTCCAGTGCCTCATTAAAGAGATACTGACACCAGAAATTTAACCTTTTTTAATTCTACCATAAAATTGACTTTGCATTCTTCTTATACTTTTGCCATAAAGTATTTATCCAAAGCTTTTACATTACCTATCATCCCTGTGTTTGTCTATGAGGGGGCTGCCATATTTGTGCAGCAGGAGTCCGTTAGCATTAGAAACTTTGACAGGCTGAGATGGGACAGTCAGGTTGGCAAAACAGTCAGGTTTATGAACTTCAACTAACAATTACTTACAAAAACAAACCTCTCAGCAAAAAGCAATCTGCATTTTTTTAAAATTCATATTTTAAAAAGTATTTTTTTAGTGTTAGTATCACTTTAAATTTAGGGGCACATTTACTAGTAATCTAATTTCATTTTTTCCCAGAAATATCAAAAAAATTGTGGTCCTATATTTCTAAAAAGCTCTAAAAAATTGAGATTTATTAAGTGAATAAAGTGTGTCTTTGGAGATGAGCATTCCGAGGTACTTGAATCGTTGCACCCTGAGTAGTCTCTGTATTGCACCTTCCCTCTGTTCAGCATCTAGTGACTTTTCTTTGTTAATAGCCAGGCCACTTAGACGCTGAACTTGTCAGCCAGGTGGAGTACATGTTCAAGAGAGTCATGCGGGTCAGCCAGTAAGAGCAAGTGGTCGCCTGCATACAATGCGATTTTATCTTCTAGTCTCCCACACGTGAAGCCTATGCCCTCAGGGATCTGTCAGACCATAATGGTATAGGGTTATATCGCTAAGGTGAATAGGAGAGGGGAAAGGAAACAGCCCTGCCTAGTGCCCCGAGAGAGGGAGAAGGTACTGGAGAGGGTTTGTTGACTCAAACCTGTGCATCTGGGGTTAGGTAAAGAAGTTTGAGCCAGGCTATAAAGTTGGGACTTAAGCTGGCCATAGACGCAAAGATCCGATCGTACGAATCGTGGATTCGTACGATTTTCGGACCATGTGTGGAGAGTCCCGACATTTTTCGTCCGTCGGAGATCGGTCGTTTGGTCGATCGGACAGGTTAGAAAATTTCTGTCGCCTGCCGATACTATCTCTGCGTGTATTGCCGATCGTACGATTTTCAGTGGGAGACTGTCAGTAGTGTTGTCAGACATAAGTATTGTACGATTGCTGTCAGGGGCAGAACATTGGGTGATCTGTTCTTATTTGATCGGAATGGTAAAGACTTTGATCTGAATGGTTAGTGGAGGGTGGGGAGATGGGAAAGTCCGATCGTACGTTGATTCGTACGATCGGATCTTTGCGTCTATGGCCAGCTTTATACCGAATTTCTCTAGGACTTTCCAGAGAAATAACCATTCAACCGAATCAAATGCTTTAGTGTCGTCTAGTGCAGCCATTAGCCTGGAGCCTTCATTTGTATGGACTGTTTGCAGGTGGGAGTGCAATCTGCGTAAGTTTATGGTGGTACTCTTTTTAGGCATAAAGCCTGTATGATCTGGGTGAACAATCAAGGTTATTACTTTATTAAGGCGTCCGTAGAGAACTTTTGCCAAGACTTTAACATCTGTATTTACAAGTTCATTACTAAGTAGTAAGTACACTTCTGCTATTTCGGTTGGGTCGGATACATACAATATGTGCCTGTTGGTGATTTCTATGGGCTATTACCAATGTTGGATGGTTAATGTTATCATCTATCTCACAATAGGCTTTTTTGGCCATTTGGACCCCTCCTCAGCTACAGCAATGACCTGTTTAATTGCAGTGCATACCCTGGTAATTCCTGAGATGAGCATGCCCCCGGCTGCTGCTTTGGATGTTTGCCTCACTATGTACGAGCTTCTAGTGCCAATATTCAGAGTATAAGTTATACTCAGAGGTGCACGTCACTTCTGTGTTACTAAGTCAGATGAGGGACAGTCTCCAAAAGGAGTGCCCCTGTTTGGGGGTAGTGTTGATTACGGTGTAAAGTGGGGCATGGTCTGATGGGGCTCTTGGAAGGTACTTAGTGTCTTTTACCCCCTGTGTGAAATCAGCAGAGGCAATGGCCATATCTATCCGGGAAAGAGAATGTTTCCCCACTGTGTGACAGGAAAATTGCCTTTCTAGTAGAAACCTATGTCGCCAAATGTCTATAAGCCCCAGTGCTTCTGTCCACTGCTTTAGCGGGCCAGTCTGGTATGCCATAGTGGGGAGTCTATCAATTTGTAGGTCTATCACTGTATTCAAGTCCCCAACAAAGCAGACTGGGCAAGGGAGTTATGATGACACCTTCGCAATGTCTAATGTCTCTTTACTGAAGGGGGTGGCACATATAGGTTAACTATTATTATATTTTATTTATTTATCTTGCAGTGGTGGACTTACGTAATGACCGTAGTGATCTTTTAAAATATTAAGGAGCTCAACTGCAGGGTTTTTCAGATCAGTATAGATACTCCTTTAGAGTGAGGGGAGTAGGATGAGTGGTAGGTGTGGATAACCCAGTGCTTCCTGAGGGCCATCAATTTTTGGCCTATAAGATGTGTCTCCTGTAACAGGAGGGGGTATGGTTTGTACTTAGCTACATAATCAAAGACTAAGGCTCACTTAAATTTCAAGTTTAGCCCTCTGACACTCCATGACATTATCTTTACATCCCCCATATCAGTTTTACACAATGGTTAATGATGTTGCTTTTGGTTAGGGTCTGCCATGTGCTCCACTTGTTCTGCGATGGAGTGGTGCATTAAACACATACAACTGAAAAAGAAAATTCCCAACTTATTATCTTCCCTTCCCTCCTTGCACATCTAACCAACATAGATGGCGTAGACTCAGAACAAGAAATATAACAGGAGAGGTGGCAAGTATTATGTGGTATACTACAGTCTCCGTGAGAGCCACTGTGCCTGCACCGCATTAAGCAGGGTACCATTGTAAGTCAGTTTGCTGGTCAAGCCAGTAGTAAATGTAAAAGCATATGAATTGTGGGCAACCAAATATTTCCCTGATGAAGGTAGGGAACAGGAGCTTGGTGGGTAGAAAAGACTTGGCTCATTGGGTCAGCATGGTGTGCCCAGCCTGCAGCCCCCAGGTGTTGCCCTGTACCTCCCCAGTGGAGTGCTATGTCTCGTATCCCATCTGGCAGCATCTTAGAGCCTCTGTTGTGCATCCATGGCTGTATGTTTAAAATTACAGATAGGTTCTGAGTTCTTAGGATGGTAGTACACCAGCAATTGGATAGCTCAGTTATTGTCGGGGTGCATCATACTGCCACTCAGATGGAGCGGGTCTAAGTGATTTTGTATCTCACTCCCAAGGGTGATGGCATGGGCCTAGAGTGGGGTGCACGTTCCGCTAGGTGGGTCCAGGATTTTGCAGCTACAGATTGGGCAGTGGGGCAAACGGCTCCAATTTGCAGTTGTTATTGCAAGTTTGGACTGTTGCGCCAGCTTGCCTGTTGTCCTCACATATTTATCTATTGGTCCACGTTGCGCGGTGTCATGAAAAAGTGAGTTGTGCCTCCATCTACAACCCATAACTTTGCAGGGTAGAGCATACAGTATAGGATTCCAGCCTCATGGAGCCTTTTTTTAACTCCCTGTTGATTTTGTACTGTTTGCGAATAGTCTGGGTATAGCGAAATAGAGCAGCCATTTCTTGCACGACATAGTCAGGGCAGTATCTCTATCGAGGTAGTTCAGAAAGCATGTAATAAATGGCCTTGGGTTGGAGCCGGTGGTAGGGGCCTTGTTGGTATGCGCTGAGCGCGTCCAATTCCCAGGAAGGTGGAGAATGAATCCACTACCAGGGTCTTGGTCAGTTCAGAAGTCTGAGCCACTGGTGTCTCAGAGGCCTGGTCAGTGCCTTGAGAAGCTTGCAGGTACAGATCAAGCTGGTTTTCTGACCTGATTTTTTTTTTCCCGTGATTTTCCATTTGATACCAGGGTATCCTGCAGCGTGGGTTACTTCTGGTATTTCCTGAAATTGCCTGCGGTAGTGTCAGAATGTCAAGCAATGATTCACAGCAGCAGAGTGTGCATCTGTTCAGGTCGCCATCTTGGCTACTCCTCCCTGCTTGCTGCTTTTTAAAAGTAAATATAATATCTAAAGCAAACTATTTAATTCAATTTTCAACATACTTTTAAACTTTTTTGAAGCACACTTCTCCTGACAAAGCATGGTTGTGTGAAACATTTTGAGGACATGTTTTTAAAGTAAGTGTATCTATATTTCTAATAAAACTGAAAAACATGTTATAGCACTTGGAGTGTGTCTCTTTTGTATTTTGTTATAGAGACTCTGGTAGGAGGATCAGTTAGTGACCTGCTGTGTCATGGAGAAGTTCTTGTGGTATGTGGAAACTGAGGCTGTACCACTGTAGGATTGTGAACTCTCATTTCCCTCCTCTTCTGTATGGTGCAACTTTAATTTCCCTCTTCTTCTTGTTTCTGCCATCTTTTTCTTATGTTGTCTTCATATCTTCCCATTTTTCTGCATATTTCCTATCTTTGCACTAATTTTGCACTACTTCTCATACTACGTACTACTTCTCCTAAAGAAGCCCCTTTCTTTAAATACAGTATTCAGCTGTGGGGTTAGATGGTACAGTCTGCAGGCCACACTGTGTTTAAAGAATTGCGTTAATCAGTTTTTCCCAAAAATGTTCGATTAACTGCAAGAGGCTGTGTAGACACATTGCATTGCCCATCAGAGTAGAGAAAAGATATAGAAAGGGGAAGCATTACATATAAATCTACACTGACCCGCCAACGTCTAATAAGAATGTGCAAAAGCATTATGCTCACTAAAAGGGAAACAGTGTAAAAATGTTGCATTGGCCATGGCTCCCCTGCCACTTCCAGCTTCCCAAGCACATGGTCTTCTGTAAAATGATGCTGCAGGTCCTCCCCCATGCTTAGGCACTATGGGTTCCCCCCCACACCTTCAGTGACAAGTGAGCAGAAGAAGCCAAATTACACAAAAGCTGGAGGTGACCCAAAAGTAGATTGGGTCACTAGTAAAGTTACAGACAGGCAGGGCTGATACTGGTGTTGGCTGATGGCCACTGTGATAAAAATTATCACTTCCTCCTTTGTACATATTATTCCTTAAAACCCAGCCAAGCTGTGAGGTGAATAGGGCTTGTGCTGAGGGTTACTTTTGTCTTTTATTTTAATCATGAAAAATTGTTTTTCTTACCAGGGCAAATAGGGAAACTTAAATGACTCCATGTTTGTCCCTTGCGAGGTATGGCCCAAATCAACAAAAGTAAACAAAAGTAAAAATTAATTTTATGCATAATCAAATTCTTAATTAATAATTTAATATTTGGGTTTATCTAGGGTTTACATAGTGTGAATTTCTTTGAAAAAGTGATTACTAGTGTAAGAAAATGTTTTTCTTAGTGTAACTATGCAGACTTACTGTTAATTTAACCTCTCTCCTCAGATGCATATACAGACCACAACATTGACTATTTCAGTGAGTCTGAGCGCCTCAGTGTCCCTGGGAATGCTATATATGCCCAAGGTGTATGTCATCCTTTTTCATCCAGAACAAAATGTCCCTAAACGCAAACGAAGTCTGAAATCTGTTGTCACTGCGGCCACCATGAGCAACAAGTTTACCCAGAAAGGAAGCTATAGACCTAATGGGGAAGCCAAGACTGAATTATGTGACAACATGGAGGTACAAGGTATGAATAGTAAGAAAAAATATCTATAATGATTATAACAATTGTGTATGAGTATACATACATATCCATACTTCATATTACTTCATTTTATTAAAAAGTTAAATTGTGGTAAATTCAAACGTAGCTTCTGGGCCTCTTGAAGGGAAATTGTGAATGAAAATTGAATATGATCATGAAAATAAGTATTTTTAAATACACATATAGGATTATAGGAATAATACGGAATAATTTTCCCTATAAGGGATTGTTTGGATTACCGTAATTTAAAGAGGTAGTTCACTGAGTTGTTTTCAGATAGATCACCAGAAATAACAACTTTTACTATTTTTACGTTTTTCTAATATTGAAGTGTTAAGTATAATTTTTCACCTTCTAAAGTAGCTCTGGAAGGGGGGGTCGCTGACACTGTAAACTGTTCTAAATTGATACATTTAGTTGATACATTTCTTATCTTTGTCCCTGCTAAGAAGAATCTTTGGGTTTCATTACAGGCAGCTGTTAGAATTGAAACAATAGTTGCTAATACTCCTCAACTAAATATTGCAGAATTGTAACAGTTTAGAGTCTGCACCTGAATTACTGAGCTGCCAGACTGAAACACCAGAGACTGCAACATGCAACTTTAAACTTAGATTTTGGAAAACCAGTAAAAAATAAATAATGGAAAGTAATTGAAAAAAGGCTTTATTTCTGGGGAACAATCTGAAAACAACTGAACTGAAAAAAGTGTTTGGAAGGTGAACAACCCCTTTAAGTCTGTTAAAAATAATTTAACTATTAAACCTGAATGAATTTTTTGCCATCAATATTAATTTAGTTTAGTGTGGATCAAGTACAAGGCACTGTTCTATTATTACAGATAAAAATTAAGTAACTTTTAAAAATTTGAATTATTTACTTAAAATGGCCTTCCCATAATTCTGAGCTATATGGATAATGGCTTTTCATATAAGGGACACAATAACTGTATAATCAATTGAAAAATTCTACTGGATTAGAATTGCTTTTGAAACCTGTCCTGTTCTTATAAGGCTTGGAAATATGGAAGAGGACTTATAGTTTATAATTGTAAGCGATACTGTCATGGGAAAACATGTTTTTTTTCAAAACGCATCAGTTAATAGTGCTGCTCCAGCAGAATTCTGCACTGAAATCCATTTTTCAAAAGAGCAAGCAGATTTTTTTTATATTCAATTTTGAAATCTGACATGGGGCTAGACATATTGTCAGTTTCCCAGCTGCCCCCAGTCATGTGACTTGTGCTCTGATAAACTTCAGTCACTCTTTACTGCTGTACTGCAAGTTGGAGTGATATCACCCCCCCCAGCAGCCTAACAAAAGAACAATGGGAAGGTAACCAGATAGCAGCTCCCTAACACAAGATGACAGCTGCCTAGTAGCAGGGGCGTAACTATAGAGGAAGCAGACCCTGCGGCTGCAGGGGGCCCAGGAGGTATAGGGGCCCCACGAGGCCCTAATTCATATAAAATTTCAATAAATATTGGAGAAACAAGTCAACCCCAAAACATTTTGGGGGCCTGAAAAATAATTTGCTGTGGGGCCCAGTAATATCTAGTTACGCCACTGCCTGGTAGATCTAAGAACAACACTCAATAGTAAAATCCAAGTCCCACTGAGACTGATTCAGATACATTAAGTAGGATACAGCCTGCCAGAAAGAAGTTCCATCCTAAAGTGCAGGCACAAGTCACATGACTGAGGGCAGCTGGGAAATTGACAATATGTCTAGCCCATGTCAGATTTCAAAACTGAATATAAAAAAATCTGTTTGCTCTTTTGAGAACTGGATTTCAGTGCAGAATTCTGCTGGAGCAGCACTATTAACTGTTGTGTTTTGAAAAAAACATGTTTTACCATGACAGTATCCCTTTAAGTTTACATTTCAAGACTAATAAGGAGCGATGCAGGTATTTGTATAGAAAATTATGATGATAATGATAATGGCTGAGATAGAAGAGGCAATGGAGTGGAGATTCAGGTAGGTAGTTAGGAGATAATATTAATAAATGTATTAATTTGTTGGCAGTTGTTGGTTCACAAGGGGGGACCTATCTATAATTTGAAAAGTACAAGTTTGTAAACAACAGTTTATAATACTACACTGCACATTTTTTGCTAAAATTTGTCTGTCTGTCTCTCTCTCATTCTCTCCACAGCCCTGGCTGCAAAACCTACTTATGTGAGCTATAGTAACCATGCCATATAACTGACAGAGGAAAAATCATTTTCTCAGTGGGAGAGCTATAATGATTGGGCCAATCCCTACTGAAACCAGGACAAGTTAGGATGGCTAGTAATCTTGTGAGACGTAACAGCAGACAAAAAACGGAATACAGTAATGGCTTTTATTTAAAAGCCTAACACCCTAGCAGAATATTGACTTCTGTTAGGCAGTATCTGAGAATAAGAAGACACAACAATTTATTTCCTTTGTAAAAAAAATATTCTTAGTCAAATTATCAGCTTTTCCATTTTTACCCTATGCATTTTTTACAGAAAGACGTCTTTTCTTTTTTTTTTTTTTACAGATACACTCATGTTTCTGATTTGATTTGAGCGGTATGGCAATGGATTTCAAAGAAACAATAGTTTTTTTTCCAAAACATTTTAGTGTGGTAAAACATCCTGCTTTTCCTAATAATGGAATTAATATTTTTGTCTTGTCTTTTTCAATAATTACACATTTTCTTGCTTGCAACTTCTTTTTTAAACATTATTTTAATCTAAAGAATGTTACAAATGTAAATTTTACAGATGAAATTTATAAACTCTAAAATGAATAAAGTAGTCACTTCACTTTTAGATTTTTACTATATTATGTTATCTATGCCAGTATAAATTCCCTAATCTATGTCAGTATAAATTCCTTAATCTCTTTTCTCACACTGTATATTTGTTCAATATCTGATTCTATTGTTTGCTTGCTTTCTTTACTATTTGTCTATTGCTTGCCTATTACATGTCAATGCTCTAATTTTGCCTTTTATTATATACTGTATTGATACTGAAATCTTACTCCCTATTACAAATAAATACAAAGGGGAAGTAAATCATAATATAAAAATTTGCATACTGATATTAACTTTAATTCTAAACATCTTCCCAGAATACACTAATTACACTACTAATAATATAATACTTAAAATTTTTATTGCTATTGATAGCATTATCTTTCTGTTCTTTGCTATTCACTTCTAAGCTATGGTGGCAATTTCTTTTTTAAAGGAACAGTAACACCAAAAAAATGAAAGCCTATTTAAGGAAAGACAATATAATGTAATGTCTCCCTGCACTGGCACACTGAAAAAACAACTTTAGTTTATATAAAGAAGCTGCTGTGTAGACATGGGGGAGGCCATTCAAGCACAGGACACTGTGCTAGATAAAAGTAGATAAAAGATCTTATGAAGAATCCCATTGTATGCTACAACACTTATCTGTTATCTGCTGTGTATGCTGTGTCTTTTATACCTATAAGTATATAAACTAGTGTTTGTTTCTGAAGCAAACACACACATTTTTACCAGTACAACAGTACATTATATTTTAAGTACTTTATGACACTTTCATTTTTTGGTGTTACTAGTCCTTTAAGCAGTGGGAATGCAAAGAAAGCTTTTATCCGGAGACAATTGTTATTGTAAGCAGAATCTGTCTGTCCTTTGCTATTCACCAAGCTGCTTGTGACTTCCTGTGCTACTGAAACATGTACTTCTGAAACAGTAAAGCAGCAACCAGCTCTTGTGGTGGCTCATACACTATTTCAGTGTAATCTGGACCAGCAGTGCAGAGAAAAGCAAAACGTTTTTACTTAACAGATAGAAATGCTTAATTTCATTTTGTATCAGTATTAAAGCATTATAAATCAACATAGTATACAGTTACATCATAATGGAAAATACTTAATTTTAAGGAGGCACTACAGTATGTTTGAAGCAATGGGAATGCAAAGGAAGCTTCTGTTAGGAGACAAAATTATATTTTGATGATCATTTTGGCTTGATATCTGACTATATCAAAGTCTGCATCCATCCCTGTTGTCACTTTTTAAATATAATTATTCAGAAGGGAAGTGTATCTTATTCTGGATCCTCCTTTTAAAAGTCTATACTGTGCCTGTGTTTATGCAAATTGTGTGCATGTCAATCACAGGGTGTCTTGAGAAATTATTTTCTACTTGACTGTTTATAATAAAAAAAAATCCAAAATTAACAAGTTCTTTCGTTATATGTATGATGTTAAAATTCCAAAATAATTTTTAAACTGACATTGTAATTCTTTTGTCCATGCACATTTTTGTCCTTTAAATACGAAGCATTTATCATATGAGCCAAAGAACCCAGAAAAACTAAACAAAGGGCAATGGAACAGAGTTATTTAGGGCATTTTACTTTGTTTCAAAAGGACAAGCAAAGGCTAATCCACTAGCTGGTGATGAAATGCATTTCAGTTAATTGCATGTCTCTGCACTTTTTACTGCTAATTAATAACCTTCTTAAAATGGTCTTCTTTTCAAAAATAGTGATGGGCAAATCTGTAATCTGTCACCAAACATTTGAGAAACAGTGACAAAATCGTACAACTTTATCCAAACACACAGCTTTTATTTTTTACTGTACTTTAGAATCCTTATTTTTTGCATAGTGAAATAAATTTTTACTCTAAACACAGGAATGTGTACAACCAACCAATGCAAACAAATATGTGGCTTTGGGTCAAGTTGCTAGGTAACCTGGACTGGAGAACATACCTCATATGCGTTGCTCTACATACAGTCCCCATGCCATAGTTTGGGATACGTATTGTGGCTAATTCCAGTCTCTTGCCTCATTGTTGTTGTCATATTATCCGTATAATGTATGAAATGTAGATTAAGCAATTTACCATATCCAGGTAAAATGATACAACCGAGGTTCCCAGAGATGAAACGATTTATTGAGATTATCTAGCCCAGAGACAGCAAATGATACAGAGGTCTTTAAAAATGTGCCCACAGGTTATACTTTCTTCCTTATTTCCTTTCTCCCTCTTCTTGTTTCCTTGATTCCCTCTTTTCTCTCTCTTCCCTTTTCTTTCCTTCCAACATTAGCCAAAACCAGCTCCACTGTTATACTGTTTCTATCCCATTGACAAAAATGGGGAATGGTTCTGATTGGCTGACGACAAGTTAAACAGGAAAACCAGCTAATGTCTTTAGATGTTCTTTTTACCAATAACAACTGTACAAACAGTTCCTCTTTGAAATGTGTTACCGATCATACCTCAAAAGGAAATGGGGAAACAAGAATATACATATATAAATATATATATATATATATATATATATATATATATATATATATATATATATATATATATATATATATATATATATATATATATATATATTTATATATGTATATTCTTGTTTCCCCATTTCCTTTTGAGGTATGATCGGTATAAATATATATATAGTGAATAAAGTACCCCATCTTGTAAAGTATAAGGATATTATAAGTTACCGAGGAGTTTCATGACCATTTTTATACAGGTCATGGAACTCCGAGGTAACTTCTAATATCCTCATATTTTACAACTGGGGGTACTTTATTTATTATAAAACACAAATCTCAGTGAGTCATGTGACAGAAATGACATCAGAACTCACCGTTTATAACTGATGACATCAGAACTCACCCTTTATAAGGATATAATTTACAGGATATTCATGGCTTTTGTGTATTATATATATATATATATATATATATATATATATATATATATATATATATATATATATATATATATATATATATATATATATATATATATAGTGTAGCATTCTTTTTAAACTTTTTAAACATCTGTGCAAATACATACACACATCAGGTAAGTGCACTGTGTTTATGAAAAGGAAAATTGAATGAAAAGGAGATACCCACAAACCAGCTGGCAGTGTGTCTGGTGGTGGTTGAATATTTAAAAGTGTTTTTGGCTTGTAAATTTGAAGTTACTCCCGAGATTCCTCCTTTGGACAAAAAGAATAACTTGTGCGGAAACGTTTTATGGTTCTTTAATAGTAAAAATGATTAAACTCACAATGTTCAACTTTAAAACGAGTTTTAAAACCAAAACTGGCTCTGTCTGCAGTGTGGCTGAGATGTCCGCTGCGTTTTAGTCCTCGCTGTGCATGTCCATATAGCTTCCACTTTTGTCGCCACTGACGCGTTTTGCCGAATCGGCTTCTTCCTTGAGCGATGACGTGTGCTACAAATGTTTGCTCTTTATTGTCCAAGTCTACTGAAGTTTGCAACTTTATCAGTTTGTTTGCAAAGTCCTGGTTTTCACAATTGTAATTGTCACTTTTCTCGTAACATATCAAAAATAACAGTTATACCCATCTTAAATATAATATATTGATTTTTAAAAACAATTAAATATATATTTATATTAAAAAGGCTCTCAACTTAAAATCTACGTTAAGGCCATTAGGGGATAGGGATCTCAACCTATGTATCCACCAACTCTCAGGTTGGAGAGTACTAGTTGTCACATCACCCTGGGTAAATGCCCTAACTCTTTGCTTACCCTCATTGCAGATTCAGGTCATCAGAGCACCGTCTATTCTCTTCGGTAATCTTTGGGAAGAGAGCGGCATGTCAGTGCATGTGCAGTTGGTGCAATCTGCCGGTCCCAAACAACTGCGCATGCACCAAAACTACAGAAATTGCTGAAGCACCGGAAGAAGACCCGAAGATCACCGAAGACAATATTGTGTTCAATAAAAAGTTTCACCTGTTTTTAAAGAACCCACATTTATCTGAAGAAGTTATTTGTCAAGTACTACTAAAATCAGTGTATGGCCAGGGCCAAAGTCAGGAGCCCATACTACTAAGCTAGCAGGACCCTTCCTCTAGGGCCCCCAAATATTAGCTGATCTGTCACCTGGACCCCCTGGATATCAACAAGTGAAATGGTGCCACAATGAAAACAAAATTATCTGTGCATACATGGGCATGTCCCTAAATTGCCCTAGCCATGTACATTATGCATGGCAGGAATTCACACTGGTGCAACCAGTGGCAACTGGCACCCTATTGCCCCACCCCCTCGCACTTACACATCCGCTCACACCTCCCTCACTTACTCATGCTGTTCACCTGGAGTTGTTCCCCAGATTGGTGGTACTTTTTCTCATTTCAAATTCTGCCATTGGGCATTCTGGCCCCTGAACTTTGCCACCCTAGGCCCACAAATCCAGGCCTGACATTATGTCAAACCTCCCACCCATGACCATGGTCAAATTTCCTTACAAAGCCCAATCCCTTCACTAATAAAAGTGAACTAAACTTGCGCTAAAAATTGCCAACTTGTGAAAATATATATTTAGAGTGCTCCTTTTTACCAAACTGGGATAAAAAGTAAATTATAAACCTGGATATAAATTAAAAATTTAGCTCCCATAAAATTAGACAGTTATAAGACACCATATTGTTGTGATTTCAGTATACATATTACTGGTGATTACTTTTTTGAATTGTATTAACTGGTAATTATTTTGTTACCAAACCATTTTTGAAAAAAGTTTTATATGGTATTGCAAACCCATCACTGATGTGCCTTACTATGAACATATAAAGAGGCTAAATATGGCATTTATAACTTTTTTTTATCTTTATTGATTTTATAAAAGCATGAAGTGAGAAAGAAGGAAAAAGGAGGAAGGAAAAGGAGATAGATAAGAGGGTGGGCATTCCATTTACGCAATAGATTGTATTTTACAGTACAAATCGTGGTTTGCAGTTTTCATAGTCCTTAAGTTATATGGCTACCATGCCAGTTTGCAGTTCTGTAATCCACCTGTCCCAAATGTTCTTGAACTTATTTGGGCATCCTCAAGTTATATATGTCAGTTTGTGGCTCAGAAGAATGTTATTGATAATTTTTATCCAGAATGCTAGGGAAGGAGATTCCAGGGCTTTTCATATGAGCAAAATATCTTTGTTTGCATAATGTAGGAGTTGCTGCAAACACAACTTGTCACAGTATGAAAGGGTAAGACCCTCTAAATGTCACAGTAGGCACAATGATGGTGTCCGAACGGCTGGGAGTCCCAAAAAGGTATTAATAAGTATTTATGTACCTGTGCCAGTGCCCAGCCCAACAGCAAACATATAGACCCCGTCCCAAATCTGTACCTGGCTGTGCCAGCAGGTACAGTAGTAATAGAAAGAATGTCTTCAGTTCAGTGCAACTGTGCAAGGCTGAGAGCAGCAAGCATGAGCCACACCAAGCAGGCTGCCAGCTCTCTGCCTCTCTCTGCCACCCAATCGCATCAGTGACATCATTGACGCGTATACGCACGTCGCACTGCACTGCTGCACAGCACAGAAAGAGCTATTACTTGCTGGCAAGAGGGAGAAGGTGAAGGAGGGGGGTTCCACCCAACTGAGTGACCATGATTACTGAAACAAATGATTAAATAAAAGCTTGAAAAAAAAAAACCCCATTAAAAGTGTACGTCTCAATGATGGCGTCCTAGACAGCCGCCTACTCTGCCTACCCCTAGTTCCAGCCCTGATCCCCACTAACCATCTGTTTTTTTGGTGTGCTATTAATGTGGACATGGTCTTGTGGTAACGTGGGTGTGGTTTAAAGTGGGTGTGGTCTAAAACAGGGCGTGGCTAACATTTTCTTCCATTATCGGCCCTCCACCATGTAGATTAGAAAAATTCCGGCCCTCTGTACCATAATAGTTGGACAGCACTGCATTACGGGATGGCCCCTCCCTCTCCCAATTACAAAACCCATGCTTATCCAATAAATAATTAACTGAGCACCTCCCACCTCATCTTTTTTTGGGTTCTTTTCTCTCCTAGCTCCTTGCAGGAGCAGGATGTTTCTCAGAGTGTAGCTAGGGCTGCTTTCAGCATCATGGAGACTGAGTTTTTGGGGGAAACCCATTTTCTCCAGCAGCGTTCCTCGCATCTGCCAGGTCCTTCAGGGAGCGTTATTGCTGAGTCTCCCTGCTCTTCAAGCCTAACCGGCTCGCGAAGCTGTCCGGCAGTTTGGGTCTCCTTCTCCCCACACACATTTTTGAGAGCAGGAGGGGATGGCGGAAGGTAGGTGGTACCTTGCTTGTTCCCGGGGGGGGGGAGCCAGGCACTCTCATCGGACCTTCCGCTTCCTGCCCTGGCTCCAGGTGCCATCTTGCACTTGGCAGGGGAGGTCACCGCATCGTGGTGACGTCATGTCTGCATCGGCTCCTCTTCCTGGGGGGAGTGGAGCGGCATTTTGCTACAGAGGGATTGGTGGCTCCTGCAGTGGGCGGAATCACCCTGGTTAAATAGAGGAAGTGTGGCTTAGTTTGACTCGCTATTCCTCTATCCACATGCTGCCCTTAACCTCAGGCCATTTTTCCCTTGGTAAGTAGTGGGACTTAAGGGACTGGACTGGAGATTAGGAAGTCTCCTTATGTCTCATTTTTCTGCCCAGTTCCTGGTTTTGTCCCAGCCGCCATCCCCAAGAAGTCTACACCCCTGAGTTGAGGTAAAAAAAAAATATTGAGAAGGCAGGAATCTGGTGAGTTATTCCAAAGATATTCTTAATACTGTATCTTTGTTCTGACAGTGCTATGAGGCCATCTAGATCAAGAGAGAGATCATTCTGCACCAAGAAAGGACAATGTCCAAGTTCCTGAAAGTCACTGCTTGGGTTACTCGGAGGCCCCACTTCCAGAGAAGAAGCTGTGCCAAGCATGTCTTAATGCTGCTGAGGGGCAGTCTGTGAACCCCAATGCCGACATCCTATCATGGATTAGGCAGGCTGTTGCCAAGGAAATTCAGTCAGCAACAGGAGACAAAGCCCTTGAAGTTTGGCTGTCCAATGTGGAATCAGCATTGAAAGAATGTCGAGATAGACCTGACATCATAGAAGGTCTGAAGGAGCTAAAATTGGGCTCAGCTTTTCTACTCAATGCCTTAGTTGACCAGATTCTTATGGCTTAGATTATGGGAAGCAGACGCGGCCTCCACATTTGCTCTGTGTTCTCTACCATTTCAAGGACAGTCCTTGTTTGGCAAGAAGCTGGATATTTGATCTCCAAAGCATCAGGAAGCAAGCCCATTCAATTCTAGATCTTCGTATGATCATCGATCCTTTCGTTCCAGAGGAGAGGCTCAAAGATCAAGCAACTGGAGAGGGGGTCAGTCGGGATTCTTTTGAGGAAAGGCCCCCAACATTTCTCGCAAACAATTCTGAAGGTGGTGCTCCCCAGGGGCAAACAGTAGGGGCAAGGCTAATGCTGTTTTGGACCACCTGGGAAAGATCAATATAAGACAAATGGATCCAAAGTATCATACGAGAAGGTTACAGACTAGAGTTCAAGCATCTTCCGTCTCCTACCTATTGCCCATCTCCACTTCCCGCTTGTCCGGAGAAAAAAATTACCCTCCAGGGGTGCCTTTCAATGTTGATAGCACAGAAGGTAATCGTTCCTGTCCCAATGAATGAAAGAGGCCTAGGGAACTACTCAACCTTCTTCATAATCCAGAGATCATCAGGAACACGGCGGCCGATCCTGGACCTGGCCAAGGTCAATCAAACATTAAGAGTACATTTCAGAATGGAATCTTTAAAATCAGTCAAAGCGGCCATTGCTCTGGGAGATTGGATGTGTTCTCTAGATATTAGAGATGACTATCATCATGTCCCAGTTTTCGAGCAGGATCAGAAGTTCCTATGTTTTTAAGGTGGGCAAGGACCACTTTCAGTTCAGGTGCCTACCTTTCGGTCTATCCATGGCTCTAAGGGTTTTCTCGAAGGTCCTGGTAACACTGGTAGCCCACCAATCTATGAAATTCCTGAAGTCCCACAGTTGGATTCTGAATTTACACAGGAGTCAACTTACACCAGCATAGACCCTTCAATACTTAGGGGCAGTCCTGGATTCCAGGAAGGGGGTAATTTCCCTTTCATTAGTAACACAACAAGCCCTCAGGGATGCAGTGGAATCCATACTGCTTCCCAGAGTCTCCGCTCAACAATGCCTAAAGGTCTTGGGAATGATGTCTTCCACAATTGGTCTAGTTCCATAGGCTCATTGGAGGATGAGACAACTGCAGTTTACATTCCTTCAGCAATGGGATTGCCTAGACAAGAATCATTTGATAGAGAGCTTTCCTGCTCTAAGAGCACATCTCCAATGGTGGCTAGTTCCCCGGCATCTTTCTCAAGATTTCAAACTATTCCCTGGGAGTTGGCAGATAATCTCTATAGACGCATCAGTGATAGGTTGGGTAGCTCAACTAGCTTCCCAAGTAGCTCAAGGCGCTTGGCCAGGTTCTTGGTCAGATGTGCCATCAAATGTTTTAGAACTAAGGGCAATTCATCAAGTTTGCCTCTTCTTTCAGGATCAGCTCAGGGGCACAGGACTAAAGGTAAGATGTGACAAAACCACCGCAGTCTCTTACATAAGAAGGCAAGGGGGGACAAGAAGAGTTCTTCTCCTGACCGAAGTGGAACCGATCTTTCAATGGGCAGAATCAAGGTAGCTGGAATTCATAGCTGTGTATCTACCAGGCAAAATGAACAGAGAGGCGGATTTCCTAAGCAGATGCACAGTAGGAAAACACAACTGGCATCTCAGTCAAAGGATCTTCAGGAGACTAGTTCAGCTGTGGGGGCAGCCAAGAGTGTACTTAATGGCTTCAGCCAACAACACCAAGTGTCCTCTCTTCTTCTCAAGGGAACCAAAGCCGTCAGCCTTGGCAGTGGATGCACTGACGCATCATTTGAACTACATCTTTCCTCCTCTGCCTCTGAGTCAGGTAGTGATGCAGAAAATCAAGCAGGCAGAGGTGATATGCATTGCTCCTGCCTGGCCCCGGAGACCATGGTTCACAGAATTAATTCAACTGCAATAGACCATCCTTGGAAGCTTCCACTTTAAGAAGACCTGTAATTCCAGGGTCCCTTTCTCCACCCAGACCCAGGATCTCTGGCTTTTACTGCGTTGAGGTTGGCAAAACCTGGAGGCACAAGGTCTTTCTCAGAAAGTAATCCAGACTTTGTTAAAGTCAAGGAAGATTTCCACAAACACAAGGTATTCAAAGGTCCAGGACGCATTCATGGTTGGTCGAGGTACACCTAGAAATATGCCAGTAGCCGTAGCCGAGGTCTTGGAATTTTTACAGTCAGGTTTGGAAAAGGACTTAAGTATCAGTACTCTGAGGACTCATGTTTTAGCCATTTTGGCCTTCTCAGGGATCAAGTGGTCACAGCACCCACTAGTTGCTCGTTTCTTTAAAGCCACAATCAGAATTTTACCAACTAAAAGACTGGAGAGCGTCCGAATACTCAATATTTGGTTCTTATGTTTTTCAAAGATTTCTGCTTCCTCGGCTCAATAAAGTTATTGCATTTAAGTCTTGCATGGATATTTCTTCCTGCTCTGGGACTGATAACTTGCTACCTCCCGTAATGTATTGACATGGAGAGGACTAGGGAAAATCCTGTGACTTGTGACTAGATGAGATGGGAGGTGCTCAGTAAGTATTTAAGCATGGGTTCTGTAATTGGAAGAGGGAGGGGCCATCCCATAATGTACTGACATGGAGAGGACCAGGAAAGGAAAATCATGATGAAAGTATGAAAGGATTTTCCCTTTTAATCAAAACGCCTTGGTTAATAGTGCTGCTCCAGCAGACTTCTGTACTGAAATCTGTTTTTCAAAAGAGATCATTTTTTTTATACTTAATTTTGAAATCTGAGATGGGGCTAGACATGTTTCTCAGGGGTCCCCAGTCATGTGACGGGATGACTAATCTCCTCGAACTGCCTTCCCCTGCTTTCCCGCTGGCTAGAATGTAAATCTCCGTGGGATGGCACTCGGATCGTTTCTTTTTCTGTAGTCACCCGAGTTTCCTTGTGAGGCAACTTCTGGCAACTTTGCAAAACGAAGCACTCCAAGTGCCAAACACCGGCCGGGTGACAACCCTAATTAGACAACATTGTTCTAAGTGCATCTGACCTTGGTTGCCAAAAACAGCTTACAGTTGAAAGAACAAGGGTTTAATAATGTGAAAAAGTTTACACTTAAGACATTTGCTGTAGAAAGGGCAGAGAAACAAATACATATCTGATTGTCTGGTAAAACTCCTGCCTGGTGCTATAGAAAGGGAAGGACAGGTTACAGGGATGTGAAATGGGCCTTTACTCACATTGTGTTTGTTATTTAATAAAACTACTGTTAATTACATTAATGAACTGCATGTATGTAAACCATTTCTTACACCCTTCACAAGTTTCATGGTTTTCCATAGATATAAACTTAGATGAACACCTGGCTGTCCTACTAAAATATAGATCTACCTTAGACCTTTGTGATAGATTACACACGGGTGTTTTTTCTGGCGTTTTTTATGCTTTTACAAATGTTAAAACGCAGGTTTGAGCACAAATAAACTCATTTGCTAACTGATTCTATAATGTTCTGCCTGGTTGTACTCGTGAGCTTTTTTTGCACTAAGCGTGCGTTTGAAAAACACAGGAAAAAATGTCCGTGTGTAAGAAATCTTAACTTGTGAACCTAAACAGCAATTTAGCATTTTTTGCAGTTCCAGCACCGTACAGAGGTGGTCATGGCTAAATTCATATGTTGTAGTGACCCTAGGATGTTAATGCAGTGCTAATTATCAATTTATCTGCAATGCTGTTACTGGCAAGCCTGTCTGAGTTTGTTTTCTGTAGCAAACCATGCCATGTGTGGGATTAATGGAACTCTCTGAATCTCTGAATCAATATTCTTGGTTAATGGAACTTTCTGAATCAATATTCTTCTAGTGAGCTTACTGGTAAGTCTTGGTTATGCAAAACACTGCACATAGTTTTCAGTCTCATGTCTTACATTTGCCTTAAATCCTAAATTTTGGCCATATACATATTTATGCAAAAGGATTTATTTATGCTAAAATTTCAAATTCAATATTATGTACCATAAAATAGTGTTTACTGTTACTCCATAACAATCTCAGAGTTTAAGGAACAAAGCAATAAAGTATAAAAACGATATGCAAAACATCCAGACTGTGACAAACAATAGCTTTTAGAGTTGGAGGAATTATTTGGTAGGTTTCCCAGACCCAAATGGATACATTTATATAATTTACTTTTCAGCATGAAGCAGTTTGCAGATGTCATTCTTCCTGTAGAAAGCTGAGTACAATGCGCCACCTTGTGTCTATTTACAGTAATGCGGTTGAAGGAAACTAAATAGAAACTTTTCTGATTTGTCAAGGCAACATGGGGAACTGCATTTAGCATGCATAGCGTGTCTATCCCATTCAGTTACATTGCGAGACACAAACCAGACTGCCTCTACCTAGCTGCCACTAGCTTGGCTGCTGAAAACCCTTAATGGAACAAGGAATGGAAGGCCCACCCTGCTCTTTTCCATTTACTCCAGGGACCCCTTATCCAGCTTTTCCTGAGCTTGCAAAATACACAGCATTACATGCTTCCAGAAACACACACTTTCCCTGGAGTTTACTATTCACCAGCCTAATACTAGTGAAATACACAAAATCACTATCTTTTCATAGACACCTCTTAGAATACATAGCACCTCAAATACTGGAAAATGCATTAAAAAACTGTGGATTGTACACTGAAACAGTAACATAAGTATATAAATGCAAATGATGGATGGCATCTGGAAAAAAGAGTGGATGGAGTAGGATTACTGCTGATGGTGCTGTGAACAAACAATAAAACAATGCCGGGGGCATTACAGTTAGACAGATTGCTTTGTTACGGTGGGATCACCTTAACTAGTATTCATTGTGCTCCCCTCCCGTTGACCCTCTTCTAATCCCACAGTCCTCTCTAAACTAGCTCCCATGAAATGCCTTCACTTTAACAACAATTAGCAATCTGTTTCCACTTTTTTCCATCAATAAATTGTTCAAATATATATTGACTGGGCAGCCTACTTACTAATACACTCAATAATTATCCATTATTATTGAACACTAAACATTTATTCAGAAATAAATGAAAAATTACCAATTAACTACCTATATAATATTAATTACTATAGGTCCTTAACCAAGGGATTAACTGATCAATGCATTAACAGAATAAAATTGTTAAAAGGGTTTTAAGATTACCCAAATGTTGTTGATCATTTCTAGACAAGTCAAGGCTCTCAGAATAACTTTTGCATTGGTAAAAGTTCTGTTTGCTTCAGAATGACTACATAGTTTATATAAACAAGTTGTTTATTTAAACAAGCTACTGTGTAACTATGGGGGCAGCTATTCGTTGGATATTAGTGGTGGGAAAAATTAGTTTGCCCGTGGTAGCAAAGATTTATTCATGGCTGGCTAGTTGGAATACACCATACAGGCATTGAGGGAGATTCTTAACCTGGCAATTATAGACCAGTAAGTTTGATATCCATGGTGGGCAAATTATTTAAGTGCTTATTAAGGTATTACATTCAAAATTATTTCCTGGAGAATGGCATTATGAGCAGCAATCAGCATGACTGATTGCTGGATAAGGATATGACTTATGAAGCATAAGTCATGTCAGGGGGAACCCATTTCTATTGGAAGAAGGGAGGTTCTGGCCAAATATTTGGAAAGGTTCTTTTGCAGTGAGAGCTGTGGAATTCTCTTCCTGAAGCAGTTGCACTGGCTGATACATTAGATAGCTTTGAGAAAGGGTTGGATGTTTTTTTAGCAAGTATGGGAATACATGGTTATAGAAGATATCTTATAATTCAAGTTGATCCAGTGACTAGTCTGATTGCCATCCTGGGCAAATTGGAGAGGCTTCAGAAGGGGTTTTTTTTACCTTCTTCTGGATTAACTAGCAGTTAGGCAGGATATATATAGACATAAAAGTTTGAACTTGATGGACTTGTCATTTCTCAACCTAATTAACTATGTTACTATGACTAATCTCATAGTATGCAATTGCTCTTAATGTTGCTGGTCGTTTAACAAACCATTTAGGGCGATGGCACATCAAGAGTATGGTCTGATGTCGCTTTTTCTCAGGAAAATGATCAGAAGCCTCCCCTTTCTGAGCAGAGCAGCATCAGAACACTTCCCTATTTTCCCTCTGAAGGTATATGTAGTGTAGCTAGACACAGAGGTGTATAGCAAAGGATCTACTTCTCTCTGCCTGTCTACAAAATGCAGGTTGAGAAAAGTGGAGCATACTACTTAAAGCAATTAAGTTGGTCCTTAAGTTTTAAATTTTATTGTAGTGTTTTTAACTCACTCGCTTACAGAGATCAATTTACAGATCACTCAGTTACAGAATGGCTTCCCACAGGAACCAGCTCTGCTGCAGTCACAGGAGTTCTATATTTACGGTCTGATCAGGTGCAACTATTCAAACCCACCTGCCTCGGGTGAATATAGGTGAATATGACTGCAAAGTATTGTAGCTTCTGAAATACTGTAAAGGCCTTCACAGTCAGAATATTTTGCTTATTCTTCTTTAGCGTGGCAACAAAATGTCCAAAGATGCTTTCTTACTGCCATAAATATAACTTGCTGGTGGCTAAATATATGCATCACATAGTAGGATTAAGTTGCCTTTGATATGCATGTGTTTTTCCACTACATTGCACTACATTGATGCTGGTTGGGAAGAAGCTGAGGATGTTTTGTTGGCCTTGAGGGAGGAGATGGGGAGGCACATTTATCAAGAGTAGAATTTCTAATTCATGTGAGTTTTTGAAACTAAATTTTAAATCTTACTAGTCAAAATTTATTAATATATAAAATTTTTATAAATTCAAATTGAATTTGATTCAAATTCGATCAGGAAGGCTGCAAACATCTCCTGATTGATCCCTGCACCTCTCCCATTGACTTAAACAGTAATTTGTCAGGTTTTAGGTGGTCTATTAGTCTAATTCAAATTTTTAAAGGGCCAGAGTATGATAAATCTCGAAAATCAAATTCAAATTTTTGAGTCTTCCCCTAAGCGTCAGTGACAAAACATCCCATCTGCCCTGACCTTAATCCCCTTAGCCCCTAGACCAAAAAAAAAAAAGCAATTAAATAAACAGCCCACAGTTCAAAATAAATAAAATATCAAAATAAAAGATAGCCTGAGAGTCTTCCTGTATACCCCCAATTACAGGTGTGTTCCACTGTATTAGATAACATTTTCACTTTTATATATAAGTTTAATTCTGTTGTCATATCTGTGTTACTCTGTAAACTGCCTTTCTTCTCTACAGACTATTTTAGTCTGAGCTGGGACAGTTTGGTTTCTTTATCAGTCTAGGATCTACTGGGAATGTTTTACTGTATGTATTCTGAATTTTTGGGTTTTTGCAAAATGCCAAAATGCAAATTAGGGTTGTGCTTTATTTCAGCCAAATGATATGCAAAACATTTGCAAACTTAGATTTGCTGCATCCTTTCTTTATAAATAACTCTTAATTATCAAATTGATATATCATTGTTAACTAGTTTGCTTTTTAATGTCCAGTCTATCAACAAACAATAGAAACAGATTAAAATGATTAAATTGGTTTGTAAACAAAAATAACTTGAAGATGGGCTTTTTTAGAATGCAAGAATAAAATTCAAAGAGAATCATGCAAGGCAAGTTCTAATCCAAGGGCTTCCTTTCATCTGTATACGAATACTTTGGGGCACATTTACTAAAGGGTGAATTATAGTTTTTTTTTGCAAAAATTTGCCAAAATGACAATTTGCAATGATATCGCCTATTTACTTAAAGGCAGTATCAAAATTCGGTAACAAAAAAACTAAGCACTAGAGAACTTTAGCGTTGTTTTGCCAGACAAATTTTCACTCTGACGAAGAAGCAAAAATTCGGCATTTCATCAAAACATGAAAGTTTCTAATTGTTACCCTTTTCGCCAAAGTCTAGTTCCCAAGGTTCTGAGTGGCGAATTAGTGAAGCTAGCTACTCAAAATTAATGTCACTGACATCATATACTATCTTGCAACAAATAAGTCATATCCAGGCACCAAAACTTTGGCGTTTTGTCATATTTAAAGTGTCCTGATTAGTTGTAAACGTCAAACATATTGATTTTTTTTAAAACTACTGTATTATTAATGAGTATATAAATGGGTAAAAATAAAAATATATTTTTATAATGTAAATTGTTAGGCTATGCTGTAGTGCAGCCAACAGGTGCCACCAAGTCTACCTGAGAGCGTATATAAGATAGTGCCTTGCTGTGGCACTTCCTCATCTGACCTTTAACATCTAGAAGCAGCATCAGGCTATTGTAAAAACAAACAAAATACACAATTTTTAACTAAAACCACACGATTAATTTTTTTTTACATCTTGTACATTTTTGAGAAAAATAAAAATGTATATTTGACAAATAGTTACATAGTTAAATCTCCAAATGAAAACCCAGCAATCATACACACACTCCTCCATTCACATAATATATATACCCATATCTATAGAGTTTAGTATCACAATAGCTTTGATATTATGTCTGTCCAAGAAATCATCCAAGCCACTCTTAAAGGCATAAACAGGATCAGCCATCACAACATCACCCGGCAGTGCATTCCACAACCTCACTGGCCTCACTGTGAAGAACCACCTACATTGCTTCAAATGAAATTCTTTTCTTCTAGTCTGAAGGGGTGGCCTCTGGTACGATGATCCTCTTTATGGGTAAAAAGGTCCCCTGCAATTTGTCTATAATGTCCTCTAATGTACTTGTAAAGTGTAATCATGTCCCCTCGCAAGCGCCTTTTTTCCAGAGAAAACAACCCCAAACTTGACCATCATAATTAAAGTCTTCCATACCTCTAAACAGTTTAGTTGCACGTCTCTGCACTCGCTCTTAAGGACTGAAGTCCAAAACTGCACTGCATACTCCAGATGAGGCCCTACCAGGGGCCTATAAAGAGGCATAATTATGTTTTCATCCCTTGAGTTAATGCCCTTTTTTATGCAAGACAGAACATTATTTGCTTTAGTGGCCACAGAATGACACTGCCCAGAATTAGATTAAATGCCTTTTAGAGCAAAATGTGCAACTGAGTCATTGATAAATACATTTCTGAAAATCCCATAGGAAAATTTAGAAGAGTAGAAAGTTTGTTTTTTCACTAGCATATTATAAGAAGCAATGTACCCCATACTGTAAAGGTAAACTATTGAATCCTTGTCAATAAATGGCAAATCAACAAAATGGTTAATAAGGACACATTAGATTTGTGTGGTGCCAGTAAAAAATATGTTACTGTACTATAATGTAATAATAATAGTTAATGACTGTAATATTTTACATTAAGTACAGTTAAGCGAGAAAGGCAGCTCTTTATGCACATAATTTTTGCAGTTTTACCCCAATATATGTGTGAATGAGTACAAAACCATTGTGTGTTTACATGTGGGCTGCTTTTATTTTTGTTGCCCAGGCTGCTTTTTACTCCCAGTCCGGCCCTGGTCGAAGGCCCTGCTTCTGTTCAGGGATGGTTTCTCCACCTTGACATGAAACTCCTCTTTCACACCTCGTTCAATTCAGCGGTCTTCTTTATCCAAGATTTGGACCTTGCTATCTTCAAAGAAGTGTCCCTTGTCTTTTAAGTGTTGAAAGACAGCTGAGTCTTGCCCTGTAGAGTTCACCCTCCTATGCTGAGCCATTCGCTTGGTGAGCAGTTATTTTGTCTCCCCAATGTATAGATCTGTGCATTCCTCGCTACACTGGACTCCGTATACCACATTGCTTTGTTTTTCTTTTGGTGTTGGATCCTTTGTGTGTTCCAGTTTTTGTCTCAGTGTGTTGCAAGGTTTGAAAAACACAGGGATGTGGTGTTTGTTTTTCTGACACTCCAGCTAAATATGGAATGGCTATGTTTCGCCTACTATGTGTCTCTGGGTGGTTATTTCGATTGCATAACTCCCAACAATTTGGAAATACAAAGAGGGACAAAAAAGTTGCTGCATGCAGTGGGGCAAATTTTTTGACCACACCCATTTTGTGGCTACACCCCTAATTACCATGTTGTTTTACAAAATGGGTGTGGTAAATTTTTTTGACCACATCCATTTTTGTGGCTACACCCCTAATTACCATTAATTTACAAAATTTGGCAGGTTATGAAAGTATGAAAATACTTCTGTGTTTTTTTTCAATTATTACAGTTTTGGTAAGATGTGAGTCTAACTTTTCCCAAGGGACCTGTTATCTTATATTGTTACAATTACTTATTTGCTTATCTAGAAATTGTTACAAAAGTATCGTATCTTTCGCTGTGGTTTTTCTGGGCTCTCTGCCAAAAGTTAAAACCTTTTTCTGGCTGTTCAGTGCAGAGGAAAACTTGAATTTCCCTTACAAATGCTTTCAAAGCTCATCTGAGATGTTTTTGCTCTTTGTCTTTGGACTCTGTATCAGTTGCCACACATTCCACCTTGTGATGCAGAGTTCTAATGACCCCCAGTTTGTGTTCTAGGGGATGGTGGGAATCAAACAACAGATATTTATCCGTATGAGTGGGTTTCCTGTATACTTCCGTTACCCCCTTTAGGATGCATATCATAACAGTCCAAAAAGGCAAGTTCATGGACATATTCTTTTGTGGACTTGATGTTATTGTCCACTGAATTAATGTGTTCTGTAAAGGCTGCCACTTCAAGATCTGATTTTAACCCAAGTGTCATCCACATACCTGAACCAGTGACTCTGCGTAGTTCCCTGGATTGTAAGTAAGGCCCTCCTTTCCACTTCCTCCATGTACAAGTTGGCTACAATGGGAGAGACTGGAGAACCCATTGTACTGGCAGGATAGTAATGTTCGGGTCCTTACTCAGAGAACTGAGAGTTCTCCTCTCTTGTGTAGTAAGGGAGGGAGGTGTTCTGGCACTTGACAAGGCAGCTGACACTTTTAGCCGGAGTTGTTCCGCTTCTTCCTTTTTAATGTGATTATTATTAATAGCAGATTCTGTGTCTGTGATGAGTTCAACTACTGGGATGTGTTGTGGTGTCACTGCATAGTTTAACCCCCTTGGCTAATACATCATTTTCCGGCTGAGTTAATACCCTATCCTAACACACGTGTCTTTGGTGTTCTTTGGTGTCTCATCTTTCTGCCTCCAGATTAGCTGTTCTGTCCTTTTCAAACTGCTGCTTCGTGACAGTAAGGTGGTGAATTTGCTTATTTGTCTCTCCTTACTCTTAATGTGTTGGGCAATCTGTGCATGTTCAACAAAAACAGCCACCCTTTCCAGAGTTCCATTAGGCATTCATTTTGCCAGACTCTGTTTCAGGTGTTCAACTTTCTGCTTAAGGGCTTCAATGGTAAAGTTTATCTGTCTGACCCGTTCATTTAGTAGATGTTTTTGGGCTTTTTATAAAATCTAGTTGGCTCTTTTAAGGTGGAACCCAGGCATAGGCTACAAGGGGTCCCTGATGTCGGCATCTGAGATTAAAGTGTGGATGGTTTCGATAGTCTGACAGTTTTCTTGCTGTTCTTTCAGCAAACCAGTTTTAGAGTATTCTCTCCAAAATGAATCGCAACATGACTATGAAGATTTTCATTCATCCAGGTCATGGTATATTTCTTGTATTTTTCATTGTTCTCACATCTGTACCCCGGCAGATTAAGAACACTTCACACATCCATTCATGCAACTCTCACAAGTAACACCTGTTTGTAGGAGTTGCGTGACACGTTGAATAATCCTATCACAGTAACTACACAGAATCAACACGTAAATTTCAGATGTCACCTCTTTGAAGAGTTACAATGTGCCATTGTGATTGGATTAGTGGAAGATTTAGCTGAGAACTTCCCATACCAGTCAGTTGAACTGAAGAAGCTGCTCGGATGAGTAGTGAAATGTCTTCAATGATTACTCAGCAAGTCCAGTTGTTTTAGATTTACCTTTACTAGATATACCTTGACCTGGATGAATGAAAATCTTCATAGTCATTATTAAGCATCTTTTTTACCATAAAGGAATAGGGAATGACCATGAAATAGGCCAAATGGTTAAAATCAAGAGGGCCCACTGACACCTGGGCCCACCAGGAGTTTCTGGTATGCCGGTGGGCTAGTCGGACACTGGCAAGATAAACAATAAAATGTCAGAGCAGAACATGTGACAAGGGAAGGTAGTTACATTTGATTGCAATATTTTAATGTAATAATGATATTTAAAATTGAGAATGTACTATTAATATTGAATGGCATTTCACTGATGAATTGACGCAGGGACAAATGTCAAGGAACGAGAAATTCCATCAATGTTATTTAAAACTGACTTGCGAAAAAATAATGTGCTTCACAGTAATCTGAAACAATGAAACATTTCTATAGCTAAATGATTGCGTTATCCCCAAACATGGTATACAAAAAACAAAAAGCAGTACAAGTCAACAAAGTTGTACAGCTTGTTCCTTGAAACCATTTCATGTCCTCATTCAACAAGGCTTAATGTTGTGAGGCTAATTATGCATTAATTGATGTTATTTCCCAGAATCCTTATATATCCTGCTGAAAACTTTTCTGTCCCTTTGCCAAGACAGATTTTTTGTCTTTTATTTGTATATCCGTGCTACATAACATGAATGATTTACAGCAGGATATTTTATGTGCTGCATCTGTAATACTGAAGAATGTTGAGGAAAAGGCAGCAGCATAAGAGAAATTTGGAGAAAGTTAAGGTGGCCATACACGGATAGATCCGCTCGTTTGGCGATGTCGCCAAACGAGCGGATCTCCCTCCGATATGCCCACCTTGAGGTGGGCAATATCGGGCTGATCCGATCGTGGGCCCTAGGGCCCAACGATCAGATCCTAGCGTTCGCCAAACGGGCGGTCGGATCGCGGGACCGCATCAACGAACAGATGCGGCCGCGATCCGACGGGATTTTTAACCCCATCCGATCGAGATCTGGCCGACTTTCGGCCAGATCTCGATCGGTGAAGCCCGTCGGGGGCCCCCATACACGGGCCAATAAGCTGCCGACTCGGTCTGTCGGCAGCTTTTATCGGCCCGTGTATGGCCACCTTAAGACCTATTCCCACACCAGAAGGCCAATAATCTTTCATGAAAGATTCACATTAGTGGTTAATTTGTCTGACAAACAAATTGTTGCATTGTTGTTAAGCCGTCAGGTGCTATATTGCCATATAAGTGATGACCTTGAGCCCATGATGGCTAGAAGTCATGCTGTGCCTGGGATGCGTAAAATGCCCAACATCCTGCAGGCCACAGATTGCACACTTGTTATCCTCATACCACCCAGGACAAATGAGGAACAATTTAGAAATAGAAAAAACACACATTCCCTAAATGTTCAGGTGGAATGTGACTTACAATTAAGAATCATGAGTATGTGTTCAGGCTTTTCAGGTAGCTGCCATGATTCTTACTTCTTAACACTTTTCAAGTTTTTTTTTTTTTCAAGAGCTTGGCTCGAAACATGTCATGACACAATAAAGCATCTTTAACTTTTGCAGAAACGACCTGCTTCACACCTATCATTGACCACAATTTCTCTTGTTGGATATTATGCTTCATTGGACGGTCAACTACACTTAATCTTGTTCATTAATGACTTGGACACAAAACTATCCAGCCCAATTAATTCCATCCAGGATGTGGCATCCTTGCAACACGATCTTGACAAACTGGCAATCTGGGCAGCTAAGTGGCAAATGAGATTCAATGTTGATAAATGTAAAGTCATGCACCTGGGATGTAAGAATATCCAAGCCACTTATACCCTTAATGGGACTGCACTAGGCAAATCCATTATGGAAAAGGACCTTGGAGTCCTTGTAGATGATAAACTTGGCTGTAGCAAGCAATGCCAGTCAGCAGCATCAAGGGCAAATAAGGTCTTGAACTGTATTAAAAGGGGCATAGAGTCACGGGAGGAGGGGGTCATTCTTCCACTGTATAGAGCACTTGTAAGGCCCCATCTAGAATATGCCGTTCAGTTTTGGTCTCCATCACTCAAACAGGACATTATTGTATTAGAGAGGGTACAGAGAAGGGCAACTAAGCTGGTGAAAGGTATGGAAAATCTTTTAAAAAGCTATGAGGAAAGACTGGCCAAATTGGGGATGTTCACGCTGGAGAAGAGGCGCTTAAGGGGTGATATGATAACTATGTATAAATATATAAGGGGGATCATATAATAATCTCTCTAATGCTTTATTTACCAGTAGGTCTTTCCAGCTGACACAAGGTCACCCATTCCGATTAGAAGAAAAGAGGTTCCGCCTAAATATTCAGAAGGGGTTTTTTACAGTGAGAGCTGTGAAGATGTGGAATTCTCTCCCTGAATTAGTTGTACAGGCTGATACATTAGATAGCTTTAAGAAGGGGTTGGATGGCTTTTTAGCAAGTGAGGAAATACAGGGTTATGGGAGATAGCTCATAGTACAAGTTGATCCAGGGACTAGTCCGATTGACATTTTGGAGTCAGGAAGGAATTTTTTCCCCCTCTGAGGCAAATTGGTGAGGCTTCAGATGGTTTTTTTTGCCTTCCCCTAGATCAACTGGCAGTTAGGCAGATTCAAAAAAAAAAAAAAAAAGGTTGAACTTGATGGACGTGTATCTTTTTTCAACCTTACTTACTATGTTACTCTCACTTTATGGTTGGTATTTAGTCTCTGAGGTCTAAATTGATAGGTGGTCCTCCTCCAGTACCCCTCTGATACTTTATATGAGCAGAATTTGTTTTAACATGCCTGGAAAAATATAAAAACAAGTTTGTGGTTCAATTTTAATATGTAACAATGACATTTTATTAGATGAAAGTTTTGGATTTTTCGACATCAGAAAATTGTTAATTATTTGGCACAATGGAAACATGTTTCTAATTTAAAAAAATGCACAGACATGAAAACATAAGTAAATGACATGCTAGAAACACATATATCAAGACATCAAAAGCAAAATATATCTGGTAGTAATTACAGTATGTTAACATAAAATCTTCAGACATTTTCAACTTGTGAATTTCATGAAATAGATAGATAGTAACAAGTATCAATTATTTCTATTTCAAATAACATGAAAATGAAAAATATATGTGATCACACAATGTTGAAGATTAGGTACAACAAGTTTTGTATGTAGGTACTATGGTACATGTACATGCACCATAGCAACAACACAGTACGTTTACTGATCTCTGACAATATGTTAAGGGTTCAGTAATGTTGATAAATATGTGATGCTGGAAAATCAAGGGGCTTAATCTAAATACTGAAAACATAGCAGAACAGGAGCAATGTTAAAACGAAACATAACCATTTTCAAATTAAAAAAAGTGCTCCATACACCAACCTTTTAATATCAGCCAAACACTTCTGGTAAGTCTTGATGGGCCGATGTTGACACCGCACAGAATTCAGAGCAGATTGTATCACACTCCATAAGACCATGCGAGCCATGGAGGTGCACTGGGAATTCTTCTCAAATAGTTTGGCCCAGTGCTTGACAACATTATGTGCTAATGCAGTGTTTTCTGCAAAAGAAAAATATTCAGAAAATTCAGTATAATTATCAATAAGGGGTAGTGGAGAAGGAGGGGCTGCCGAACTTGGACCCTCATCAGGTTCAGAGTTAGTATTAACATCTGAAGAAAGTTTGAGGTTACATTACTAATCAAAGAAGAGGATCATATTCCGCATGCAGCAGGAGCAACAGTGCCTTGAACAGGATCATGATGAGCTAGGACAATAGAGGATCTGTGTCTTCCTTTTCATTTCTTGGATATTTGGAGAAAATAGTAAAGAGTCTTCTACCAAGTTCAGCAGCATCACAAAGCAAACGCTCCATCTGACTTTTACATATACCTACTGATTTTAAATTGACGCTAGTGTAACCATGGTAGCGAAGTTTCCTGTCAAGGAAGTTATGCTAGCAAAAAAACATTAAACAATTTGTGCTCCAATGAAACTTCACTGATGAAAGTACGCTGGCATTCTTTTGCTGAGATGTAAATACATCTTTTAACATATACGCGTAGTCGTAGAGAATGAACGTCTGGCATAGTTGCGCAAAGTATCACAAGGCTTCCTGAAGCGAAAATTCGGACCTAAGTAAATGTGCACACTTGCATCTTGAGTGCAAGTCACAAAGCAGGCTAAACTGTCAGATTGGCACATGTTGAACTTGTTACTGTTGTATGTTACTGTATAAAATATACTGTACTGGCGCTTTAATATGATATAAAAATTGTTCATATTCAGTATGAATATTTTTTCCAGTGTGCATGTAAAAACAAAAACATCTAACTGATGACTTGGTTTTCTAGAAGAAATACGTTTTGTTTACGCTTTTAAACAGCACAGAACATGATCCTCTGCTGTTTATAGAGGCTGTAAATGGATTGTTTTATTATAGGGTTTTATTTGCAAGATGACAAGACTGCAGAAACATAGAGCAATTAGTAGTAGTTGTCTGGTTAGTATGGAATTTCTCTGCTGTCCAAATTCTCATGTTATCTTATCTGTTGTCAAATAAAGTGTTTCTAAGGACACAAGAAATTTTGTAGAGTATTATAAAAGCAGCTGGGTTAAAACAAAGTTATAAACTCTGAACAGACTCTCCTAAAGTCTTCTATCCAGGGAACTGCAAAGGTAAGTACAAAACAATAAGGTTAAAAACAAAGAAAAAACAATTATTTGCCCATTTCTGTCTACCTACTGTAGCTAATTCTTAGTTACTTCAGTCTTTTATATTTTTTATTACAGCAGTAGTTTGAAACTCTTTTTAAACACCAAATAGAACATGTTTTGGGAACTTTAACAATTTCTATAAAAATATATAGGGAAAATATATAGGGAACAGAATATGTTTCCTTGGGAACTTTTATCCATATGTAACTCTAACTCTGTCTTCACTGTTCAGAACTGAATAGATAAAAATGCATTTTTTGTCCTCCTTATGGCTTTGCTAACCTAATACAATATTAAGCCAATGTGTCTGTAACTCCTCTCAAGGAGTTTTTTCAAGGCCTTTAATCCCTCCAGATTTAAAGTGATACTGACACTAAAAAACTACTTTTAAAAATATGAATGTACATTAAAAGTTACCTATAGGTCATGTTGATCTTTTTTTTTTTTGCTGAGAGGTTTGTTTTGTATTGAATTGTTAGTTGAAGTTTCTAAACCTGACTGTTTTGCCAACCTGACTGTCCCATCTCAGCCTGTCAGTTAAAGTTTCCAATGCTACTCCTGCTGCACAAATATGGCAGCCCCCTCATACAGGAACATGGGACACCAGGCAGGTAATGTAAAAGCATTGTGCAAATACTTTAAGGCAAAGTTACAAGTAGATTTCAAAGGCAATATTATGATAGATGTAAAAAAGAGTTTAATTTCTGGTGTCAGTATCTCTTTAAGCAAATACAAAACACAATGAGACAAAACAGAATAAACAGCGTTCTGATTAGAAAATTCTGCATTCAGCGACAGCACTTCTGGAAACAACACAGGGCTGGTTCAAACCACAATAAATAAATACACATGCACACACACATACAGACACACACACATACAGACACACACACTATATTTTTTTCCCAAAAGTGCTTGCAATTAGTCATTTAAAAATTAACTTTTCTCAAAAGGAACTTTAGAGAGAGCACATGAACATTTCATAACAGATGAAAATGTCTGATTTTTTTAATTCAATATCCATATACAACTTTATCATATGACCATTTCTATTGCAAGCTACAAGCCAATTTATTGATAACATTGATGTAGTGAATAATGCCCCTCACCAATGTAAATGCCCCATGAGGGGGGATCTACTCATCTCCTGCTCCACCACAATGAATACAGCATTGTTTGCATTTGACAGAACTTTATTCATGAGGGGGGTAAACTGAAGGTACAAATAGGCCCATTTTCTCATCCCACCCTTAACTTGCGTTTCATTCAGATATGCTAGTTACTGAGCAGTATGCAGTGGAGCTCTATATTTACTGCCATCCCTATGAGAGGCATCAAACACATAGCTGCACCCTTAGCAACCTTGTGTGGGATTTGTGCAAGGCATATGCTACACTAAAATCCATTTCTGCAAGTGCTTTGTAAATGAGCACTATGAAGTGTGGAATTTCCATGTGACCATTTATTTCTTCTCATTAATTAATACATTTTGGTATTATTGCACCCCCCCCTTATTACTATTTTTCCCTGTGATATAGGTCTGATATTAAACTGCAGCTGTAGACATGATGCCGCAAATTTTAATCTCCATTTTAATGGTAGCACATAGCATCTGTATGCTGGCTGAAAAGACGGAAGGAAGTTTCCTACATTTCTACTCCCACAGTGATGCTTGTAATATGCAGGTAACCTATATATTATCATTGTGCATACTGTATATTACAGGTATGTGGTACAATTAGTAAAAACTTGTCAAAATACATGAGATATGTAACCATCCCACCTCGTCAACACATAAATCTATTCATTCTGGCATTAAGTACCTTAACATTTGTTTATAGGAGGTCTTCAATAAAATTGTATTAACAAAGCTTGCTTTAGTTATCTGACAGCATGCATTCCAAGCTTTGGGATCCATACAGCACTTTTTCCCAAGCCTAACAGCTATGTTCCCATGGTTGCATTATTTTACGGGGGGGGGGGGTGAATATAATATAGAAATCATATTAGAGTGATTAGAAGGATTGATACACCAGTTTTGAAGGAAAGATATGTTACCATTCACACTCTCCTAATGTTAGTTTAGCAATATAATGTAACAATTGAATGGCTCTACATTTCATTAGTGTCTATTTAAATTGCCCCCAAATAAATAAGGTAGGGTTCCAACCTATCAAGAATAAAGTATTTTCTTTAAAAGGGGGGTCTTTGGAGCCAATGGAGACATTAGGCCAGTGGGATATATTATTCTGTCCTATATTTTCTAAGTGGTTTCTTAACAGAGGATTCTGTTGGCATGTAGGGGACCAGAGCACAGATTCCACACCAAATGGGACACAAAATTGATTCTAGAAGCGATATCCATCAGAGACCATTATATTATATAAGTAGGCAGGGTCATGAACTGAACTGCATAGTCAAAATGTATAAGGTTTGGTAGGCATAGACCTCCTTTTATTTTAGTTGCAAAAAGGGTCTTCTTGGATACTCATATACTGTGTAGAAATATTTATTCCTAGAATTGATACAGTGTGCCACAAATTCAAAATTAAGTTTCAAGAGTTTCACCATCTCTAAAAAGAGTGACAAATTTAGCATTTTGGATTTATCGTAATTTATAGAAAGACCAGAAATTGAGATTTTATTGCCTGTATTCTCAAGTCATGTTTGATGGCAGTATAAGAAGTTTACATCACAGGTACACATAGTATTTTTCAAAATAGTTAATGGTCTCAATAGTCTATTTAAGATACAATGGTAATTTCATTAAGAAATGTTCCTTTATATTCTGACAGGTTACTATTTAGAGAGCCTATTTTTAATATTATTGTCCCTTGTTTGTTAAATATTTATGGATTTAAGCATTTTAAGCATAAGAACTGTAGGAAATAAAAAAAAATGTTCATTTAACTATTTTATTTAAAATAGTTTTTTCCTTTGGATCTATGATCTATCAACTATGCAATAAATTGGACATGAACTATGTGGTATTGAACCAATTGGACTGATGGAATCAAACCAATGGACATGTGGTGGGTGTGGATTGCTTAATTACATAGTGGATTTAAGTATTGTGTTGGTAGGGGTGAAGTACACATGAAAAGGCATGATTGTGTGAAACATGTAGGGGCAAATTCACTAACATTCGTAGTTTCGCCAGGCGCAACTTCGCCGCGCTTCGCCGCACTTCGCCAGGCGTAGTTTCGCCAGCGCTCCGCAAATTCACTAAAATCCGAAGTTGCGCTCAGGGGTAGCGTAAGGTTGCGAAGTTGCGCTAGCGTTGATTCGCTATGTAAAGCGAAGTTACGCTAGCGAAGGCTAATTTGCATACGGCGCCAAATTCAAATCTCAATGGAGGAATACATATCAGCACTACAAATGCCTAGAAAACCTTCAAATCAGCAAATAAAATTTTTATTTTGCCCTACACATGTGCCCACTGTCTAGGTAAGTTGCCATGAGTCAGGAAATGTAGGGGGAAAGGAGGGGAGCCCCAAAAAAAATTTCGATCTTTTTCAGCCTATCACCCATAATGTAGAAAACACGCCAGCGTTTTTTGGGACTTAGAAAAAATTCTGACTTTTTTTGAAACAATCCCTATCTACTCTATTGCGCTTCGCCAGGTCTGAGGTGGCGAAGGAAGTCTAGCGTAAAAGGTAGCGTTCAGTACACTGCGCAAGTTAGTGAATTTGCGTAATTACGTCGCTAGCGAAAATTCGCCAGGCGTAAGGGTGTGAAGTAACACTAGCGAAACTACGCCAGCGTTCGTTAGTGAATTTGCGCAGTAACGAAAATGCCAAACGGTAGCGAATTAACGCTAGCGTTCGGCGCTTCGGCGCTTAGTGAATTTGCCCCGTAGTGTGGTGCATAACTAATAAATTAAAGATGCAGCATAGTTCTGCTCCTCTGCTTCCTCCATTTTTTACAATTGTGGATTACTTTTCACAGGAAGCACAGGAGGACTTCAAAGTGTGCGGGATGAGGGAGGACCGGTAGCAACATCTTAAAGGAATTGTTCAGTGTAAAAATAAAAACTGGGTAAATAGATAGGCTGTGCAATATAAGAAATGTTTCTAATATAGTTAGTTAGCCAAAAATGTAATGTATAAAGGCTGGAGTGATTTCATGTATAACAAGTCAGTCAGATCACTACTTCCTGCTTTTCAACTCTCTTGGTTTACACTGACTGGTTGCCCTGGCTACCAGACAGTAACCAATCAGAGACTTGAGGGGGGCCACATGGGTCATTTCTGTTGCTTTTGAATCTGAGCTGAATGCTGAGGATCAATTACAAACTCACTGAACAGAAATGTCCCATGTGGCCCCCCTTCAAGTCGCTGACTAACTCAGAGTTATAGAGCTGAAAAGCAGGAAGTTGGATTCTGGCTGTTTTATTAGACATCCAGTCACTCCAGCCTTTATATATTACACTTTTGGCTAACTAACTATATTAGAAACATTTTTTATTTTGCACAGCCTATCTATTTACACAGTTTTTATTTTCACACTGAACTATTCCTTTAATAGAGACCAAGTACTTGGTAGGGTAAATGTGGCAACGAATATGTATTAGAGGGCAGGGCAACCATGGGCCATGCACACTTTTAACTATGTTTCCCTTTTATTGAGCATATTGCTTTTGCAAGTTCTTATTAAACATTGGTGTCCAGTGTAGCTTCATACATGACTCTACACCTTATTGTAGCTCTTCTCAACTTTGTAGGGCAATTCGATCTGCTTGCAGCTGTAAAACTTCCTGCAAGAATTACGAGCAATTCTTTAAATATATTCTGTGGCCTGCAGACTACCCCCTCCAACCCCATCTCATGTATTAGAGAAGCACACCTTATCAGATCTTGGGAAAAGTTGTTGATAAAAGCAGCAGAATCTACAGGCGAATCACATTGCCAGGCTCGCGCATCAAAGTTACAGGAAGTGGATATGGAAGAGGCAGGAGGGTGCTCTAAAGCATGATGTGAAATAAGACAGTGTAGGAGAGGCCAGGCTCAGGAAAAGGCATGAAGGGAAAAGAAAAGAGCTACATCAAAATAGGTGAGAGAAAAGGGCCCAGCTGTGCCTGATCTGGGCTGATGGACTGAGGAGGGAAGGCAGTGGAGTGGGAGTCAAAAGTGCTGCTGCTTGACATTTTACTGCCTCTGCTGACTGTCCTGGTGTATTTTAACATCTTGTTTGCCATGAGCGCTGTGGATTGTGAGTATAACTCTATCGATCATTTGTCTTGGACAAATAATCTTGTTCTGTTCTCTTGCTGCAAGAACCTGCTGGCGTCCTTTTATTCATTTTATGCACAGTTGCCTATGTGAGTTGTAATTCAACTGCCTCACTACTTCATGTCTTCCACATAGTGAAGGCCCAGCCTGTTGTGGTAGAGTCCAATATAACCCATGCTCTATTGCTATAGCTGGACATTAACCCCTTTTGCTTAGAATAGCCCAAAATAGTGTTACATGTTTATAACGAACTTTTGACCTAGTTAGAACCTCCTTTAGTTTGAAAATCCTGTGTTTGTTACTCCACTTACAGAGCACTCACTAACTCTCGTGTTTGCAATTCCACGGAGCAATCACTTAAAGAGCAGCTATCCACTAGAGCAAGGAGTCCCAACCTTTTTTAATCATGAGCCATATTAATAGGCAAGAAGTTCCTGGGGGTTCCAGTTATGGGTTGTGTTTGATTATTTGTACCCCCCTATGTGGACTGGCATCCTACGGGAGGCTCTTTTGGCAGTACATCTGGTCATTTTGCAACCATGTTGCTCATGAGCCACTGGCTGGGGACCACTGCACTAGAGCAAGCTCCACTGCAGTCCCAGGGGTTCTGTTTAGGTGCACTAATCAAACCCACCTCAAACTGAGGGAAATGTAACTTCAAAGTAAAGCAGCTAGGGGTAGGCAGAGTAGGGTCCCTAGGGTGCAAAGCTGCTGGGGCATCAGGCACGTAGCTTCTCTGCTTCCAACGCACATCCATTTGCCGCTGTGACCAGCCAGGTTGCTAGTCCTGGCCAGGCGCTGCCCTTGATGTTCATATTTAGGGAGGTTTACCATTGTATGTAAGAAATTGAGACGCAACAAATATATTTAAAACATTTATAAGTCTATATCTTGTCACAGATGTGGAATTAAACCAATATTTTAAAAGCTTAGGTTGTACTGAAAAATATTATACATTGTTTTCCTGGGTAAAACTAAAAGACCTCCCCAGGAAAGGCCCCTTAATTGAAAGAGCACAACATGTTCAACAATTTTGTCTAGCAAATTTAGCAATAAAAGTACCAAATTGTCCAAATCAGCAGTGAAAGGGTTAAAAAATATGATTCCAAAAATCCCATGCAAATAGATAGCAGTAGGGATGTCGCGGACTGTTCGCCGGCGAACTTGTTCGCGCGAACATCGGCTGTTCGCGTCCGCCGCAAGTTCGCGAACGTCGCGCGACGTTCGCCATTTTGGGTTTGCCTTACCTGGCGCTTTTTTTTGACCTCTCACCCCAGACCAGCAGATACATGGCAGCCAATCAGGAAGCTCTCCCTCCTGGACCACCCCCACACCCCCTGGACCACTCCCCTTCCATATATAAACTGAAGCCCTGCAGCGTTTTTTCATTCTGCCTGTGTGTGCTTGGAAGAGCTAGTGTAGGGAGAGAGCTGCTAGTGATTTCACTGATTTTTTTTTTTTTAATATACATATAATTTTTTTTTTTATTTTACTTATCTTACTGTTCTTTAAGGTGTCCAGTGCTGTTTGCTGTTCTTCATAGTAGTGCACCAATAGTAGTGCACTTGCAGGCATTATTTGCCCAGTGGCCATCTAGCTGTGTGAGCTTGTTCACATTCTGTCTAAATATCAATAATAATACCGTCTCCAGAAACACCACCTGAGTGACGTTTTTCAGGCAGCAATAATATATTCCGTATCCACTGCTGTAGTAGTGTATACGTTGACCTTGTAGGCCTTGTTTGCCCAGTGTGTTCTTCTTCTTCTTCATTTTCAAACAACTCCCATCTAGCTGTGTGAGCTTGTTCACATTTTGTCTAAATATCAATAATAATACCGTCTCTAGAAACACCACCCGAGTGACGTTTTTCAAGCAGCAATAATATATTCCGTATCCACCACTGCTGTAGTGTATACATTGACCTTGTAGGCATTATTTGCCCAGTGTGTTCTTCATTTTCAAACCACTGCCACTTAGCTGTGTGAGCTTGTTCACATTCTGTCTAAATATCAATAATAATACCGTCTCCAGAAACACCACCTGAGTGACGTTTTTCAAGCAGCAATAATATATTCCGTATCCACCACTGCTGTAGTGTATACGTTGACCTTGTAGGCATTATTTGCCCAGTGTGTTCTTCATTTTCAAACCACTGCCACTTAGCTGTGTGAGCTTTTTCACATTCTGTCTAAATATCAATAATAATACCGTCTCCAGAAACACCACCTGAGTGACGTTTTTCAAGCAGCAATAATATATTCCGTATCCACCACTGCTGTAGTGTATACGTTGACCTTGTAGGCATTATTTGCCCAGTGTGTTCTTCATTTTCAAACCACTGCCACTTAGCTGTGTGAGCTTGTTCACATTCTGTCTAAATATCAATAATAATACCGTCTCCAGAAACACCACCTGAGTGACGTTTTTCAAGCAGCAATAATATATTCCGTATCCACCACTGCTGTAGTGTATACGTTGACCTTGTAGGCATTATTTGCCCAGTGTGTTCTTCATTTTCAAACCACTGCCACTTAGCTGTGTGAGCTTGTTCACATTCTGTCTAAATATCAATAATAATACCGTCTCCAGAAACACCACCCGAGTGACGTTTTTCAAGCAGCAATAATATATTCCGTATCCACCACTGCTGTAGTGTATACGTTGACCTTGTAGGCATTATTTGCCCAGTGTGTTCTTCATTTTCAAACCACTGCCACTTAGCTGTGTGAGCTTTTTCACATTCTGTCTAAATATCAATAATAATACCGTCTCCAGAAACACCACCTGAGTGACGTTTTTCAAGCAGCAATAATATATTCCGTATCCACCACTGCTGTAGTGTATACGTTGACCTTGTAGGCATTATTTGCCCAGTGTGTTCTTCATTTTCAAACCACTCCCATCTAGCTCTGTGAGCTTGTTCACATTCTGTCTAAATATCAATAATAATACCGTCTCCAGAAACACCACCTGAGTTGTTGTTGTTTTTGTTTTAAAAATAATGCCAGGCAAAGGCAGGCCGCCACGCAGAGGCACTAGGGGCCGTGCTGCTATGCTATCCTGTGGCCCTAGGAAATTGCCCAGTTTTAAAAAGGCAATGACCCTGAACTCCCAAAATGCTGAAGAGGTAGTTGACTGGCTTACACAGCACACCCCATCCTCTACCGTTTCTAACTTTACCACAACATCCTCATCCTCCACTGCTATGGGCACCCCACGTAACACTTCCTCCACCACCGGCGCCCCTTCTTCACTGGAGTCAGAGGAGTTATTTTCACATGAGTTTCTTGAACTGAGTGATGCGCAACCATTATTGGCAGAAGAAGATGAAGGAGATGAGGACGTTACACCAGATTTAATTCTGGCAGAGAACACAACAGAGATGGACATAATGAGTGATGACGAGGAGGTCCCCGCTGCTGCTTCCTTCTGTGAGCTGTTAGAAGAAATTGATGCATCTGAGGAGAATGATGATGAGGAGATTGATGTTTTGTGGGTGCCCAGTAGAAGAGAGCAAGAGGAGGATAGTTCAGATGGAGAGACGGAGAGTCAGAGAGGCAGGAGGAGAATAAGACTTAGAAGAAGCAGGGAGGACAGCTCGCAGGGAACAGTAGGGCAACAACATGTATCGGCACCTGTGGTCAGCCGGCCAACGCACCCGCCATTGCCGCCAACGCCGCCGACTTCTACTTTTACCCCCAGATTGCCAGCCTCAAAAAGGTCAGCAGTGTGGGATTTTTTTAATGTGTGTGCCTCTGACAAAAGCGTTGTAATTTGCAATGAGTGCAGTCAGAAACTGAGTCTTGGGAAGCCCAACAGCCACATAGGTACAACTTCTATGCGAAGGCACATGAACGGCAAGCACAAAGCACTTTGGGAGCAACACCTCAAAGGCAACAGGCAAACTAAAAGCCACCCTCCTTCTGGTCCAGCATCTTACTGCTCTACCTCTGCTGTCCTTGACCCGTCTGAACCACCCTCCACTCCGCCTTCCACCTTGACCACCAGTTCCCATTCCCAGTCATCTGCCCCCAGCCAAGTTTCTGTGAGGGCCATGTTTGAGCGTAAGAAGCCAATGTCTGCGAGTCACCCCCTTGCCCGGCGTCTGACAGCTGGCTTGTCTGCACTCTTAGCCCGCCAGCTTTTACCATACCAGCTGGTGGACTCTGATGCCTTCCGCAAATTTGTAGCAATTGGGACACCGCAGTGGAAGGTACCCAGCCGCAATTTTTTTTCAAAAAAGGGAATACCACACCTGTACCACCATGTGCAGAGCCAAGTCACCGCATCTCTGTCACTTAGTGTTGGGCCAAAGGTCCATATGACTACTGACGCATGGTCCTCCAAGCATGGTCAGGGCAGGTATGTCACCTACACTGCCCACTGGGTGAACTTGGTCATGGCTGGGAAGCAGGAAATGTGTGGCTCAACAACGACAGTGGAGTTGGTGTCACCGCCACGGATTGCACGCGGTTCTGCCACCACCTCTACACCTCCTTCGCTCTCTACCTCGTCTTCTTCCTCTTCTTCGTCCTCTGCTGCTGGGTCCTCCTCCTCCTCCACACCTGTGCACCCCCAGCTCCCCCTAGGCTATTCGACGTGCCAGGTACGCCGTTGTCATGCTGTCTTGGGGATGACGTGCCTGGAAAGCAAAACCATACCGGATCTGTACTCCTGTCATCTCTGCAGTCACAGGCCGATCGGTGGCTGACCCCACACCAACTGAAGATCGGAAAAGTGGTGTGTGACAATGGAAGCAATCTGTTGGCAGCACTGAGACTGGGCAATTTAACACATGTGCCCTGCATGGCACATGTTCTGAATTTAATAGTACAACGTTTTGTCTCAAAGTACCCAGGATTCCAGGACGTTCTCAGGCAGTCCAGGAAGGTGTCGGCCCATTTCAGACGTTCCTATACAGCCATGGCACGCCTTGCTGACATTCAGCAGCGGTACAACATGCCAGTCAGGCGTTTGATTTGCGACAGCCAGACTCGCTGGAATTCAACGCTCCTCATGTTGGAACGTCTGCTGCAACAACAAAGAGCCGTCAACGAATACCTGTTTGAACTGGGTGGTAGGACTGGATCTGCAGAGCTGGGGATTTTTTTCCCCCGTTACTGGGTGCTTATGCGCGATGCCTGCAGGCTCATGCGCCCTTTTGAAGAGGTTACAAATATGGTCAGTCGCACCGAAGGCACCATCAGCGACCTAATACCCTTTGCTTTCTTCCTGGAGCGTGCCGTGCGACGAGTGACAGATGAGGCTGTAGACCAGCGTGACGAGGAGCAGGAAGCGCACGATTTCTGGTCGGAATCACCAGAACGAACCCAGGCACCTGCTGCAACGCAGGGAGAGGTGTCAGAAGTGGAGTCAGAGGAGGAAGGTGGCTTTGTGGAGGAGGAGGACCAACAGGAGCAGGCTTCCCAGGGGGCTGGTGGTGACCTTTTGGGGACCCCTGGTCTTGTACGTGGCTGGGGGGAGGAGACCGTGGATGATGCAGTCCTTGATAACGAGGAAGCGGAGATGGATACCTCTGCATCCAACCTTGTGAGAATGGGGTCTTTCATGCTGTCATGCCTGTTGAAGGACCCCCGTATCAAGAGGCTTAAGGAGAAGGACCTGTACTGGGTCGCGACTCTACTAGACCCTCGGTACAAGCATAAAGTGGCAGAAATGTTACCAACATACCACAAGTCTGAAAGGATGCTGCATTTACAAACCAGCCTGCAAAACATGTTGTACAATGCTTTTAAGGGTGATGTCACTTCAGGAACTCATCAACATTCCAGGGGCAGAGGTGCCAGTAATCCTGCCACGAGCGCACCTGCAAGGACAAAGCACTTTGGCCACTCTGTAACGTCAGAGATGCAAATGTTTTTCAGCCCAAGGCAGCGGCAGAACCCTTCGGGATCCACCCTCAAAGAACGCCTCGACCGGCAGGTAGCGGACTACCTGGCATTAACTGCAGATATCGACACTCTGAGGAGCGATGAACCCCTGGACTACTGGGTGCGCAGGCTTGATCTGTGGCCAGAGCTGTCACAATTTGCCATGAACCTCTTGTCTTGCCCCGCCTCAAGTGTCCTCTCAGAAAGGACCTTCAGTGCAGCAGGAGGGATTGTAACTGAGAAGAGAACTCGCCTAGGTCACAAAAGTGTGGATTACCTGACCTTTATTAAAATGAATGAGGGGTGGATCTCGGAGGGTTACTGCACGCCGGAAGACTTGTTCTGAGTTTCTGATTCTGACTCCCCATGCAGCTGTCCTTCTCTGCACGCCTCATGACTCCACATACAGCTGTCCTTTAGCGTCCTCCTCCCTCCACCACCCTTACAAACTAGGGTGCAAACCCTACTGGTTTAATTTGAATCCAGGTAAATCCTGAGTTTTTCTGGCCTCTGTGCTTCAGTGGCTGCGACCAAAAAAAACAGAATATTTTCAGCATTTATATGGCATATTTTTTCTGGCCTCTGTGCTTCAGTGGCTGCGACCAAAAAAAACAGAATATTTTCAGCATTTATATGGCATATTTTTCCTGGCCTCTGTGCTTCAGTGGCTGCGACCAAAAAAATTGAATATTTTCAGCATTTATATGGCATATTTTTTCTGGCCTCTGTGCTTCAGTGGCTGCGACTAAAAAAAACTGAATATTTTCAGCATTTATATGGCATATTTTTTCTGGCCTCTGTGCTTCAGTGGCTGTGACAAAAAAATGAATATTTTCAGCATTTATATGGCATATTTTTTCTGGCCTCTGTGCTTCAGTGGCTGCGACTAAAAAAAAAACAGAATATTTTCAGCATTTATATGGCATATTTTTCCTGGCCTCTGTGCTTCAGTGGCTGCGACCAAAAAAACAGAATATTTTCAGCATTTATATGGCATATTTTTCCTGGCCTCTGTGCTTCAGTGGCTGCGACCAAAACAATTTATATTGTTAGCATTTATATGGCATATTTTTCCTGGCCTCTGTGCTGCAGTGGCTGCGACAAAAAAAAAATTTATATTGTTTGCATTTATATGGCATATTTTTTCTGGCCTCTGTGCTGCAGTGGCTGCGACCAAAAAAAAACAGAATATTTTCAGCATTTATATGGCATATTTTTTTCTGGCCTCTGTGCTTCAGTGTCTGCGACAAAAAAAAATTATATTGTTAGCATTTATATGGCATATTTTTCCTGGCCTCTGTGCTGCAGTGGCTGCGACAAAAAAAAAATTAATATTGTTTGCATTTATATGGCATATTTTTTCTGGCCTCTGTGCTGCAGTGGCTGCCACAAAAAAAAATTAATATTTTCAGCATTTATATGGTATATTGTTTCTGGACTTCTGGTTCAGTGGCTGCGACAAAAAAAACATAATTTTTCAGGAAAGTACACATGCCTAATTTTTCACGGTTCTGCAACAGTGGCAAAATCGCATCTTTTATGGTCACCGCAGGTGATCAATAAAGTAGACCAAAACTGGGCCCACACTGCAGAATCAGTGTTTTTTGGTTCGCTTCACTGTACATTGAATTACCTCTGCCTGACCGTGCACGTGCGCACAAGCACGGTGACTGCTAAACACACCACTACAGAAATATTGCCACCAACAGGACGAACATCCTGGAGGTGACAAGCAACTAGTAATTAAAAACTATTATTTGCTCACTTGACGGTATCATTCATTAAAGCTCTTTGCGTCTTTTTGCGTTGCAGTAAGCACCGCGTTTCGTCTTTGCGTGTGAACAGGCTGTAACTTTTACACGACTTGATTGGCATGTAGACGCCGGACGTTTTAAAGCATTTTATTACACAGGTTTAGAAATGTAGTGTGATTTCTGCCCTTTACAGCACAAAACGCAGCGCTGTGTCAACAATGGATTTTTTAGAAACATTTTTGCCCTTGATCCCCCTCTGGCATGGCACTGTCCAGGTCGTTGCACCCTTTAAACAACTTTAAAATCATTTTTCTGGCCAGAAATGTCTTTTCTAGCTTTTAAAATTCGCCTTCCCATTGAAGTCTATGGGGTTCGCGACGTTCGCGAACCGTTCGCATTTTTGACGCAAGTTCGCGAATATGTTCGCGAACTTTTTTTCCGACGTTCGCTACATCGCTAGATAGCAGCAGAATCACTGTTGGGTGACTATGACAAGCTGAGAAATATACCCCAAAAATGTAATCTAAATGTACAGTAATAAAATGAGAATTTCCCGACATGTCAGTACACATGGGTAGTATTGCCCCACCCATTCAAGAAGGTAGAACCTAGTGTATATACCACAGCCAACCAAAAATGAATCATGACTTGTAAGACCACATGACTTCCTCCTCACCAGTGGTATACATTTGCCATAACAGTACAGAAATCAAATAAATTGGGATGGGAAACCCTGTACTAACATGCCTTGACTAGAAAAAAAGGAATTGATGGTAAGAAGGTGAAAATCTCATTTTCTTCTGCGTTCCTCTGTGTCAGTACAAATTGGATTTACCAAGCCATGCCTCAAACCAATAAGTGGTCAGAATTAAATAGCATACAGTACAATGTACCAAATATGGCATAAGATAAAAAAGCATCACAAGGCAAAAAATATTCATCCTGTGTTTCCTCACAGATTAAAGGGACTTCCACACTTCCAAGTTCAAATGACCCACTAACAGCCACAGCCATTAACCTGGAACTACCCAGCTCATCAGAGTTAACACCCTAGCCACCACCAGCAGACCAGATTATCCACACCAGAAACAGGCAACCCAGTGCTCGTTCTATGTACCCAACCCTCAGCACTAATTTATGGCCCTAAAAAATAAGTTTTGGCACTCACAAGCATCTAGCACAACAGCTGACTGGCAGCAGCTTACAACAATGTAGACAGCAGACATACCTAACAATAACCAGAAGATTATTCAAACACAGAGGCAGTTCCATGGTTCTATATGTTCTGTTCTTTTAAATATATACAGTATTACAAGTGTTTATTCATGTTAAATGTAACCATTGCATCTTGGAATGTAAGAGGTTAAATTCAAAATTCAAGAGGTCAAAAGTGTTCCATTATGTTGAAAAGGTTTGGCCTAGTGTAAATATAAAAATATCTGGAACGGTCCAATTCCTAAGACGGACGAATGGCTAGTGTCAGAGGGTTGATATTTGTCACCCCCACCCTCTATGACGCCATAACACTATATGGCCCAAGGCAGGATGGACTAATGGTCTACTGTGGACAATGGTCACTCATATAGCTTATACTAGGCCATACAAACAAAAGATCATCACTCTGTTACTTAAATTCCAGAGTGTTAGCATAACGCCAGTCTGTCTGTTGGGGCCCCTTACTGCTGAAGTGCTGCTCAGATTACTGGAAATCCCACAATGGCCTTGGTTAGCCGATAGCTGATTGCGAGGCTGTGGACTGTTGGAGCTAGGCACAGTATGTTACAACATTCCTTTGATAACATGTAAGACTAAGTAAATCATTTGGACATTAATTGTACAAGGAGGAGACAGACTATGTATGGTATTTCCGTGAAACCCTTGTCACACTTATTGTAAAAGCCTTCTGAAAGCTATATAATGCCTGGACCAAGAGGTGTGTCTTTGGTAAGTCCTTGGCTGACATTCTGTGTGTTACTCCAACAGCTTACCCAGACAAAACTGTTATGTTGTATTATGTAAGAATAAATTGCCTGACTATTTCTAAAGGTTTTCCTTTACTGAGTTTTGTCTTACACAAGGTCAAAATGGTACTACAAAAAATACCATCACTAGGCAGCCTGCCCGGTTGCTGCGCCATCTGGGTGCATGCATGCGCACAAGCTAGATGCTCGCGTGTAGACTAATTGTGCGCATACGCAAAAAGACGCTTGTGCGCATGCGTGAATAGGCGACGTGCTATTTCAAATAAAAGACAACAAGTGGGCGGTCGCCAGAGAAGGGACTGGACTAGGGGTAGGAGTAAGTAGGTGCCTGGCGCCCCTCCACCTTTGTGCCCTAGGCACGTGCCTACTCTGCCTACCCCTACTTCCGGCCCTGATCATGCAACATATTCCTCGTATTCAAGAAGGACAACAATTCTAATACAGCAAAATAGTCCAGTAGATCTAATAAAAAATGTATCAGGTCAGTATATTATATTGTAATGTAAAATTTGGCAAAGGCCATGCCGCCTCCGATTTCAAAAATATTATTAGATGAATTTTTTAACTAAGCAGTATCTATAGCTCCAGTTCCAGTATGTTTAATTGGAAAATTTAAAGCAGTACTGGAGCCATCAAAAGACAAATTATTCTTGCAGGCTTTCTTTGAAACAAGGTTAGACAATGGGTAGATAATATAGGCCTAGTGAAAATATGGTTTGGAAAAATCCAGAGGAAAGTCCATTTTAATGCTTTTCTTCAATGTACAATACAATGTCTCATACAGATTTAGCGATTGCTATCAAACTATTTTTGAGGGTTGTTAAAAAGGTGGAATTTTTTAATTGCCTAGAGTATATTTGGATCATGCACCATTGCTATTAACTCTGCAAGGTTCTCCCAGAGGACGTGGGGATTCAAGATTAAATCCGCAGTGGTTATTGGTGAATACTGTGGCTGAAGATAATAAAAAGGATTATTTGCTTTACTGGAAGAATAAAGGTTCTGTAAAAAATATAGTTTGCTGGAATGCAGCTAAGGATTTTGTAAGGAGCATTTTGATTAGTTTAAAGGAACAGTTCAGTGTGAAAATAAAAACTGTGTAAATAGATAGGAAGTGCAAAATAAAAAATGTTTCAGATATAGTTTGTTTGCCAAAAATTTAATGTATAAAGGCTGGAGTGACTTGATGTCTAACATAATAGCCAGAACACTACTTCCTGCTTTTCAGCTCTATAACTCTGAGTTGTCAGCGACTTGAAGGGGGTCAACGTGGTACATATCTGTTCAGTGAGTTTGCAATTGATCCTCAGCATTTAGCTCAGATTAAAACGCAACAGATATGACCCATGTGCCCCCTCCCCCCACAAGGAGTGGATTGGTTACTGCCGGGTAACCAGCAAGTGTAAACCAAGAGAGCTGCAAAGCAGAAAGTAGTGTTCTGGCTATTATGTTACACACAGCCACTCCTGCCTTTATACATTACATTTTTGCCTAACTAACTATATTATATATATAGTATATATAAAATTTTTTCTTTTGCACAGCCTATCTATACCAGTTTTTATTTTTACACTGAACAATTCCTTTAAAGGAGAAGGAAACCCCTGGGCACTCCCCCCTCCCCTGTGTTGCCCCCCCTCCCCCTGGGCTACCTGTCTCCCTGGGCAAATGCCCCTAACTTGTTACTCACCTCTCTGCGCAGGTCCTGTCCACGGAGTTCACAGTCGCCATCTTCTCCCATGCGCGTCTTCTTCCTGCTTTGACCGGCGTCTTCTGGCGCATGCGCAGTAGGAACATTTACCGGTACGGCTCTACTGCGCATGCGCCGAATGTCACAAAGTTCGTGACATTCGGCGCCTGCCGATGGTTTTGAAGTGGTGCAGCCTTAGTTCAGTCATAAAACTATATATATTTGGTATTGGTGTGTTCAGGAGATATGTAACTTTCCAAATATGCTTTGTTCTTGTGCTTAAAATAAATTATGTTTCTGATAAATGTATTTATATTATGGGAAACAACCTATATCTTTTACAGAAGTGGAATTGCACCAAAATTCAAGCCTATTTTGAAAGTTTGTGTTGTACTGGAAAAAAGATATATTGATTTTCTGGGTAAACTAAAAGGGCCCCACAGGAAAGGCCCAAAATTGAAAAAGTTCAAAATGTTCAGAATAGCACCAAATTGGCCAAATTGGCTGTCAGTGAAAGGATTAAAAATGGTGTGTACAGAAGAGTGAGTCAGAATAAGTACAAAATTATAAGGGGTCATTTACATGCAGCAGCAGCAGCAGGCCAGCTCTGTCCTTAAAGGGGTCCTGTCATCAGAAAACATGTTTTTTCAAAACGCATCAGTTAATAGTGCTACTCCAGCAGACTTCTGCACTGAAATACATTTCTCAAAACAGCAAACAGATTTTTTGGGTTTTTACTATTGAGTGTTGTTCTTAGAGCTACCAGGCAGTTGTTATCTTGTGTTATGGAGCTGCTATCTGGTTACCTTCCCATTGTTCTTTTGTTTGGCTGCTGGGGGGAAAGGGAGGGGGTAATATCACTCCAACTTGCAGTACAGCAGTAAAGAGTGATTGAAGTTTATCAGAGCACAAGTCACATGACTTAGGGCAGATGGGAAATTGACAATATGTCTAGCCCCATGTCAGATTTCAAAATTGAATTCTGCTGGAGCAGCACTATTAACTGATTCATTTTAAAAAGTTTTTTTTCCCATGACAGTAACCCTTTACCACCTGCCATAGTAAGGTGACCAGATTTTCAGAGTAAAAAATGTCTCAGACCACACCCACTGGGCAAGACATCCCCCCACTAACTACTCCCACTTTTACAAATACACTCTCTGTGAATATATAAATACCCTCAGAACTAATAGTAGGATGGCACAGAGATTATTTCATGTATAAATACCACCAGAACGACACACTCTATATCTGCCAGCTTTATTGAAAGCAATGCTAGTGTGTACTGACCAATCAGATGGGGGGTGTTTAGCTTAGGAGGAGGGTGTAGCTGGTATGTTCACTGTCAAGAAGGTAGAGCTGCCCGAGTTTCAGAATTACATATTACTCGCATGGTTGTTTCATTTCTTTGTTCGAAAACAACCCTGCCATCTGCATTTCTGCCATCCAAAAATTGAAGCAGCACTGATGGTTTTGAAGTGGCGCAGCCTTAGTTCAGTCTTAAAGGAACAGTTCAGTGTGAAAATAAAAGCTGCGTAAATAGATAGGCTGTGCAAAATAAAAAATGTTTCTAATATAGTTACTTAGCCATGAATGTAATGTATTGGAGTGACTGGATGTGTAACATAATAGCCAGAACACTACTTCCTGTCAGCAACATATCTGTTCAGTGAGTTTGTAATTGATCCTTAGCATTCAGCTCAGATTCAAAAGCAACAGATATGACCCATGTAGCCACCCCTCAAGTCTCTCATTGGTTACTGCCTGGTAACCAGGGTAACCAGTCAGCGTAAACCAAGAGAGCTGAAAAGCAGGAAGCAGTGTTCTGGCTATTATGTTAGACATCCAGTCACTTCAGCCTTTATACAGTACATTTTTGCCTAACTAACTATATTAGAAACATTTTTATTTTGCACAGCCTATCTATTTACCCAGTTTTTATTTTTACACTGAACAATTCCTTTAAGATTTGTACAGTTAGTAATCAGAGCTAGCTGCGCAAAGGAGGAAATTATAGGCATACATAAATAATAATTTTTGGTTCATCTGGTTTTGTGCCAGCCTGTATCCTGTATATTTGTCCTGATTTTGCTCCCTAAACTGAAAGTCTGGGGCTTGAGCACCTGGACCCACCATTTAAAAGGGTAGGCAGCCAACTCCTAACACTACATAACCTGGATAGGCAGAAGAGGCAGCTGCCTAGGGCACAATTATAGAGAGGTATTGGGCAGCTACCTCCCCAATGCTTACCCCTAGCTGGATTAGCACCCATCAGTCTTACCCTTCCTTCACTCTGTCAACCACCCCTCCATCGTTCTCCCTTCCCTCCTGTCTCCATTCCCTCCGTAGCTCTCCACTCCCTCCTGTCACCCTCCCCTCCATCTCTCTCCCTTCCATCCTGTCACCCTTCCCATCCGTGGCGTTCTCCTCCCTTCCCTCCATCACTCTCCCATTCAATGCGGATGTGCGCATGCGCGTGGGGGGGGGACAGCCAGGTTGCCTAGGGCACCGGACCAGCCTGGCCCTGTACATAACTGGGTTTCTTTAATTTTGTAGATGGATATACATTTGCTGTTACAGCAGCCAATACAGGCTTAAATGCCACAGCCAAATGCGGTTTATACTTTTTAGATTCAGAACTGTAGGTTTGCTTTTTTCTCTAGTTAAAATCATGGTTCAGTGACCTGATTATGAGCCTACTTATTTCTAGGACAAACTGTACTCTTAATCCTGCCACTGCTGTGCTGTGATACCTTGTTCTGGTTATACTGATATTTATTCTGTAAGGGCTCGAAATAATGTTCTGGCTTAAGGATCTGGCAGATACTATTTTTATCCTCAAAGAACAGTGGTTGTTCACAGCAGCTATGTTTACAGGTTCTTTTATAATTGATAATGATGTAAATTATTGTCTCTGACTTTGGATACTGAGGTACACATCGTTCTATCTTTAGTCTAGTAGTTCTTGAGCACATATGTTTAAATAAACCTTTTATACTGTGTGTGTGAATGCAAATTTAGCTATCTGTGTAGAAACTGGTGCATTTCAGGGTGATGCTTTTAGGTGAGACTGTAGTTCAGGTATGTCTAGTATTTCTCATGTACAATATGAAGCCAGTAAGCTGGGTCTGGGACCATATTATGTGAAAGTATTGTCTTACATGACAATCTATGAAGTAGCATGCACCATCAGGACAATGGCTGCTGTGGCTGAAGTGGCAGACCCATTCAGAGACTTGGTTCAGAGTGCCCATATAACAAACTCTGTCTTCACCTCTTATACTGCCAGATAACTTCCTTGCTAGTTGTTTCATGGAATTATCCTTGAAAAAAGTTGTTGGAATCAAACAAGTCCTTCCTCTGTTTTTTCTGACTGTGACATCATCCAGCTTGGTTACAGACTGGAGAGCCATCCAATTGGCTGTGCATCCCTGGGAGAGGAGGAGGACCTAGGGGAATGCCTGACTTTGTAGCCAAATGCACAGGGTTACAGACAGAGCTGACAAAATGAGCCCCTGCTGCAGCAGCCAGCCAGAACCAGACACAGACATATAGTGCAGCATATAATGTGGCAGAGCTGTAGTACTAAGTAAAACTATGTTTTGTGCTCAGCTGGACAGATCTGAATTTCAGCCTAGAAGGAAAGGTTGCCCTGCATTCCATTCATCAGTTGGATGCCAGTTGCAACCCTTGTGTGTCCCGGGTGTGAAGGCAGGTGTTTCTCGTGAGCCTGCCACGTGGGAGCTACAGCCTTTATCCTAAATGAGAGGTACTTTGGGGCAGGTAACGCTACCTGGAGAATAAAGATCTCTGTGGAAAATGGACATTTCATGTTAACTGAACTGTGTTGTACACCCAGAGGGAAGAGAGGCTGTGCTAGTTACTAGACAGAACAACATTTCCCCAGTGTAAGAATATTATTACATTGCACTGTTTAACCTATTCTTTCCTTTATTCTCTATATAAAGTTTTGCCTGTTTTACTGCAAACTGTGCGTTTTATTTTCCTAGTGGAATTCCCCTGAGGTGTGATCCTCAGTGCTCACTAGGTGGAAGCACTGTGCTCTAAATTATTTTATCATCGGCACACCAATTACTTTCAGTAGGGTCCATTCAAACCCAGGCCACTTCCAAGCCAACCAAAACACTTTCTTTTGAAGAGGGACATGAAGCAAACCAATACTTTGACTCTTGAATAAACTTTCTGTATAAGCGGGTATAAACCCTAATCCTTTACTTAAAACCGATTTCAGTCTCAGTAAAAGATCTTCAAGATATATTAACCACATCATTTAATCAAAGAGATATGCACTGTAATTTACTTCAGGCATTTACTTGTGCAAATTCACCACAATAATCAAATTACAAATGTTTAATAAATAAATTCCTCAGATGAAGCAACTAATGATGTGAAACTCATTAGGAGGGAGTGGCTTACATGAGGTATGGAGTCAGGGGTTAGACGCTGCCATGTGGTATGATACGAATTTATTTATTACACATTTGTAATTTGATTATTGTGGTGAATTTGCACAAATAAATGCCTGAAGTGAGTTACCGTGCATATCTGTTTGATTATTTGCTTAGTGCTTATGGACCTAGGCATGGTGCTCACTTATAGATAGCATATATCCATTTTATTGTATATATTTATTGATCATGGGCATATGGCAAATACAACCAGTTTCAGCAATTGACTGAAGATTTGTCTAGGCTGTTTTTTGCTCCAAGATAGCTGGCTTCGATTTACAGAAATGCTGTAAAATTAAAAATTATTTTCTTTTTCTCTGTAAAAATAAAAGTTACCTTGTACTTGCTTCAAACCAAGATATAATTTATCCTTGTTTAAGCAAAACCAGCCTTTTGGGTTTAAATGATTTTCTTGTGTATTTAATGCATAAAGATCCAAATCAGGGGCGGAACTTGGGGTAGGCAGAGTAGGCACTTTCCTAGGGCGCAAAAGCTGGGGGGGGGGCTCCAGGCACGTACCTCCTCTGTCGCCTACCCCATGCCTGTTCACCTCTTTCCACCTGTCTGTTCTATTTGCCTGTGTATTTGCGATTCCGCGCTTCGATTCATGACCTGCCATGATGCCTAGGGTGCCTGGCCCGGGGGGACACCTCCCAGCCGCACTTCAATTTATACCGAGCCGGAGCACTAGGGACTATGTGCCCTGTCCCAGTGCTCTGGCTGTAGATGAAACGGATGTGCATGTGAAGTATCCGAGAGGAGGGGGCAATGTTGGCTCTAGCTGCGCGCAGCACAAATCTGGCCCTGGGCCCAGCTCTGCAAATTACAGAAAGATCGATATCCAAAAAACCGATGTCCCGAGCACTCTGAATAATAGATCCCATACCTGTATCATGTTCGTAGTGGGATCAGTGAGTAAATGTAAGGTGACTGAACTATTTATTAATAAAATGTGTAGTGCTTGTCCAATGGGCATCCTGCAGGATTTGTGCACCGGCACTGTTCTGTCCTCCCTACGTATTACCCTGGGGTAGTGTGTAGTTCAACATGCAGCTAAACCTCCCCACACTCCAATAAAGAGACTGTGAACTGAAATCTGTAGATTTTACTGGATGGCAAAGGGGAATAGGTGAAACTTTAACAAATAACAGAAATAGGGTAATTAGATTGCAATGAACGGTGCAATATAAATATATATGCATATATATTTATATTTCACCGTTCATTGCAATCAAGATGGCAGCGCCCATGGTCACATCGTGGGTCAGAGCACAAACGCGTGCCGTCATGACACCGCTTTGGCACCAAATTTGAAATAAAAGGATGCCTTGGACGCAGGTTCAATGCCTGATCGTAGGATTTGTTTTCTGCATTCCTGGGTGTTCCTAAATTCTTCCTAACTTGATTCCTGGACTTTGACCTTGCCTGAACCTCAATTTTGCTCCTTTTCTGCCTGCCTGGATTCTGACTACAACTATACCTGACCCCTATTGGGTAACGCAAACTTGGACTTTGCCCTAAAGTTTCGTCCTTGGTCCAGACGTCTCTGCTTGGAGCTGATAGGCCCCATACATTATAATCGGGCCATGGACCCCACTGAGGAAGCTCTGCCTGATGTGGAAAGAACTCTCCGGGGATTGGTGTCCCGCATGGAAGCCCAGCTTTCTCTTATGTGTTCTGTGACCCCTAGTTCCCCCGCGGCATCTCTACACCTGCCTGTGGTTTCTCCAGCTGGTGAGCCCCACAGTCTTCCACCACCTAGCTATAGTGTGGATCCTCTGGTCTGCAGATGCTTTGTTAACCATTGCCTTATACAGTTTGAGTTTCAACCCACACAGTATAATTCTGAGCAGGTGAAGATGGGGTATGTAATGACCAGGCTGGAAGGCAAACCCCCTGTGGGAAAAAAAATCCCCTCTGATCAATTATGTCAAGGCTTTCCTCCAGTCATTCCAAACTTTGATGCCCCTGGGTGAGTCGCTTGTGCCTCTTCCCAGCTTCTGCAAATCCGGCAGGGGAATCACATTGCGTATGCTATTGACTTTAGAACTTTAATGGCAGAAACTAACTGGAACAATGAGGCTTATGGGGCTGTCTTCTACCAAGTGCTGTCTAGCTGACTTAAAGATGATCTGGTCTCCAGGGATCTTCCCAAACAAGTGTAAGCTTTAATTGCTCTCGCTATCAAGGTGGATACACGGCTCAGGGAACATCAATCTGACAGGTAGCACAGCAAGAGATTCCAGCCAACTTTAGCACCACGCTTCCAAAGACTCCTGTTGCCTACTCCATCCCAGCAGCCTCCTGTCATTCCTCTGGAGGAACCTATGCAGGTCGGAAGGGCACATATCTCCAAGCAGGAGAAACTTAAAACTTTGGAGACACTGGCCTGTGTCTGTGTCTATTTCCTCAACCGATCTTCGACCTCTGCCTGCAGTCTACGGGGATTTCACTGATGTCTTCTGCAAAAGATCCTCAAAATTCCTCCCCCCTCATCGACCCTACGACTGTCCCATAGATCTTCTTTCTGGTACAATGCCAACCAGAGGTCGCAATTATCCCTTATCTCCTGCCGAGACGTCTGTCATGAAAGAATATATTCAGGAGAATCCTCAGCAGGGGTTCATTCGCCCCTCTACCTCTCCAGCCAGAGCCGGCTTCTTCTACATGGAAAAGAAGGACGGAGGATAACGTCCATGCATAGACTACCAGGCTCTTAATAAAATTACGGTTAAGAACGGTACCCCTTGCGCCTAATCTCGGAATTTTTTTCCAATTGAGAGGGGCTAAGATTTTCACCAAACTGGACCTTCGTGGGGTATATAATCTAATCTGCATTTGTGAAGGGAATGAATGGAAGACAGCTTTCAACACCTGGGATGGGAATTACGAATATCTAGTAATGCCCTTCGGCCTCTGCAATGCCCCAGCTGTCTTCCAGGAGTTTTTGAACGACATATTCCGAGACGGCTTGGGGGAATCAGTGGTCGTGTACCTAGATGACATCTTAATCTTCTCCAAAGACTTGGAAAGTCATTGCTCCCAGGTAAGGGAGGTACTCTCTCATTTAAGGGAAAACTCCCTCTATGCCAAGTTGGAGAAATGCGTCTTTGAGGTGCCCAAGATCCCCTTTCTCGGTTATGTCATCTCCCCAGAAGGATTTGAGATGGATCCCGCCAAGGTACGGAAGACTTAAATTATGAGGGTAGACTGTCAAGGTTGGGGTTGTTTTCTCTGGAAAAAAGGCGCTTGCGAGGGGACATGATTACACTTTACAAGTACATTAGAGGACATTATAGACAAATGGCAGGGGACCTTTTTACCCATAAAGTGGATCAGCGTACCAGAGGCCACCCCTTTAGACTAGAAGAAAAGAACTTTCATTTGAAGCAACGTAGAGGGTTCTTCACAGTCAGGACAGTGAGGTTGTGGAATGCACTGCCGGGTGATGTTGTGATGGCTGATTCAGTTAATGCCTTTAAGAATGGCTTGGATGATTTTTTGGACAGACATAATATCAAAGGCTATTGTGATACTAAACTCTATAGTTAGTATAGGTATGGGTATATAGAATTTTAATTAAAAGTAGGGAGGGGTGTGTGTATGGATGCTGGGTTTTCATTTGGAGGGGTTGAACTTGATGGACTTTGTCTTTTTTCAACCCAATTTAACTATGTAACTATGTAACTATGTAAGGTGTCTGAGATCCAGAAGTGGCCCCTTTCCTTAAGCACCAAGGCCATACAGAGATTAATCGGGTTTGCAAACTACTACTGGTTCATCAAGGGGTTCTTTTCACGCATAGCCCCCATTCTTGTTCTTATTTGAAAGGGAGGTAGATCTAATTCCTGGCCCCCTCCTGCCGTGGAAGACTTTCAATCCCTAAAGGCTGATTTTACTTCTGCTTCGGTCCTCCAACATTTTGATCCTCAGTTCCCCTTCTTCATCAAGGTGGATGCTTCTGATGTTGGGGCCAGTGCTAATGTTTCCCAAAGACACTGTGCTGATGGGAAGTTACACCCTTGTGCATATTTTTCCAAGAAATTCTCCCCAGGGAACAGAACCTACAATATTGTGAATCATGAACTCTTTGCAGTGAAGCTTGCTCTTGAGGAGTTGCTTCATCTCTTGGAGAGTCCAGTCACTATTTAAACTGATCATAAGAATCTGGAATTTATACAGACTCTCAAAAGACTGAATCCCCGGCAGATGAGGTGGGCTCTCTTCCTCTCCCGCTTCAACTATGTTCTGACCTCTTGCCCTGGCTCCAAATACCAGAAAGCATACACACTTTCTAGAAGTTTTACCCCTGAAGATTACCATACCGAAGTTTTGGATCCTGTTATTCCTCCCACCAAAGTCATTGCCTCCTTGTTACCTCACTTCGCCAGTCAAATCTTGTCAAGTCAGACCTCTGCTCCTCCAGATACACCCATTGGAATGGCTTTTGTGCCACACGAACTCCGTCTCCCCATTTTGCAGCAAACTCATTGTTCCAAGCAGGCTAGATATCCTGGCACTGAAAAGACTTTAGAGCTATTAAATTGACTTGTCTGGTGGCCGACCATACGAAAAGATGTCAAAGACTTTGTTGCTGACTTTGTGCCACCTCTAAGCCAAGCCATTCCCATCCCAACTGTCTATTACCTTTACCCATTCTCTCCGTCCACTTAGCAATGGACTTTATCGTGGAGTTAACGCCCTCAAAAGGGAACACCTTAATTTTGGGTAGTTATTGACCGCTTCAGTATGGTGTCACACTTTATTCCTCTTCGGAAACTTCCGTCTGCGGTGGAGCTCTTTATTAATTTAATTTTTCAGCTACATGGTTTTCCTGCAAAGATTGTTTCAGACCGAGGTTCCCAATTTGTATCCAGATTCTGGCGATCATTGTGTACAGCTATGGGTGGGTATTGCTCTCCTGTTCTCCTCAGCATACCATCCTCAATACAATGGAGCAGTGGAGAGAGTAAATCAAGCACTGGAACAGTTCCTGAGAAATCATGTTTCTCTGTGTCAAGATGATTGGTCTGATCTCTTCCCTTGGGCTGAATTTGCACATAACAATGATGACACATTATGCTGACCGTAGATGGAAATCTTCTCCCCAATATAAGGTGGGGGACAAAGTGTGGCTGTCTACAAGGAACATTCATCTCAGGGTTCATTCTCCCAAGTTAGGTCCAAGATTTGTCTGTCTTTTTTCCATCTCGGAGATCATTAATCCTGTGGCTGTCCAACTTCAACTTCCCCCTGTGATGCGAATCCCCATTGTGTTTCATGTTTCCTTGGTGAAGCCAGCAATTTTCAATTGTTTCTCTCCGGATCAGTCTCCCCCTCCTTCTATCACCGTGGACGATCAACAGGAGTACAAAGTAGAAAAGATTTTGGACTCCAGATTCTTCAGGGGTTTTTTACAATTCTTCATTAAATGGAAGGGCTTTGTCCCCGAAGAATGCTACTGGGAAAAACATGCAGATGTTCATGCCCCTCGGTTGGTGCGAGATTTCTGTAGACAATTTCCCCAGAAACCTGGACATAGTGGTCCGGTGGCCCCGCCTGGGGGCGGGGGTACTGTCAGCAGCGTGCTGCAGCACTCCCATCTCCAAGATGGTGGCACACATGGTCGCGGTGTGGGTTCCAGCGCAAATGCATGACGCCGCATTTTGGCACCAAATTATAAATCAAAGGATGCCCAGGACGCAGGTTCAATGTCCAATTATAGGATTTGTTTGCATTCCTGGGTGTTCTTAAACTCTTCCTAACTTGATTCCTGGACCTTTACCTTGCCTGAACCTTAATTTTGCTCCTACGCTGCCTGCCTATTGAACTACTGCCTGGATTCTGACTACGACTACTCCCAGTTTCGGACTGGCCCACCAGGATACCAGGAAAACTCCCGGAGGGCCCAGGTGTCAGTGGGCCTCTTGCTTCTAACCATTTGGCCTATTTCATGGTCATTCCCTATTTCTTTATGGGAACAAGAGTTCCAGATTCTTTCTTATAAATTATTATCCTCCTATTTGGGACAGTTAGCTTGCTACTCCCCAGTAAGGGCTTAAATTGAGTTGGAGTTGGGAAATGAGAAAATTGTGTCATACTTCTTACAGTGATTTTCCTTTTCTGTACAACTCTGTGTCAGTAGGTTCACATACCTTTTTTTGTTGTCTTTTGTTACTAGATGCTGGATTAGGGGTGGGGTTTGGCTTTTAAAGCTTTGGGGAGGGTCCTTCTGTTGTGAGCAGTATGGTGGGGCTATACCCAGTTAGTGCTAACATGGAGTTGTACAGGAAAAGAAAATGATGGTAATACAACTTCCCTTGTTTCTGTGATATATTACTATATTATGAAACAAATGTTTTTTTTCAGTATTTGGAGTTCTATATTTTGTGTAAATACACAAAAACCTAGGTTGTACTAAATAATAAGCTATAGTTTTCCAATGTAAACTCTGAAGGAAGTGCATGAAACATCTAAGATACAATAAACTACAAAACTGTCTTTAAAGTATTTTATATCAAAACTGCATGCAGTGTAAGTATAAAGTCATCTTTCATTTATGCACATCTAAAATGTATCCTATACTTTATATTATTCCACTGAAGCTGCGGGACAGAAATATAGCCTGCAAGAATTTTCTGCAGCAAAGGTCTGATGGAGGAACCTTACGTGGTATGGGAAATCTGGAAGTTTTGGAAGCTGTAAAGGTGAGTTATTAGGTACTGGCAAAAGATTTCATTAAATGTCTATATATAAAGTAATATATCTGTTCTCATGCACAAAAAGTTTTTGATTTTTTCTTACTATCTGCATCTAATGCTTATCATGTGTAATTTCTAATAAAATAGCAAATAGGAGAAGCACTCTTCTTCAATGTGTGTGTATTTGCAAGCATGACAGTGCTGTCCAAATTCTGTGGTACCGAGGGCCAGATTTTTTCTAGCCTACGTGGTGGAGGGCCAATAATGGAAGCCAGTTGACCACTTCCTGCTTTTAAACCACACCAACGTAAAACCACACCCATGGCACCACAAGAAATTTTAAGACCATGTCTACATTAAGGGGCATATTTATCAAGGGTCGAATTTCGAATTGAAAAAACTTTGAAATTCAAATTCAAAAAGACCAACCAAAATTAAGTTTAAGTTTTTTTTTGGTCAAATAGATCCGTTTTCAAAAGTTACAGCTAATGTTAACCTGAATGCACTCCCATAGACTTACATTGCATTTTTGGCACAGTGATTTTGCAAGTGTTCCTAATACTTGTCCTTGATGAACAACTTTTTGTAGCTGCTTGTAATGCAATATAGAATTTACAGCCCTGCCAACTTTCTCAAAAGTTACAGTTAATGTTATCCTGAATGCACTCCCATAGACTTACATTGCATTTCGGCACAGTGATTTTGCAAGTCAATGCTGGTGCCCCTCCAGCAGTTTGTATGAGGTATGAACAGGTGAACAATTTTGACACTTTCAGTCTGGGTCTGAGGTGTGAACAGTACAGGGCTTTAGGGGTGTAAACTAGGGATGCACCGAATCCACTATTTGGGATTTGGCCGAATCCCTGAATCCTTGGCGAAAGATTTGGCCGAATACCGAACTGAATCTGAATCCTAATTTGCATATGCAAATTAGGGGCAGGAAAGGAAAAAGTGGAAAAAATTCTTCTTTTGTGATGGAAAATCAAGTAATTTCCCTACTCGCCCCTAATTTACATATGCAAATTTGGACTTGAATTCGGTTTGGCCAGGCACATGGATTCAGCCAAATCCGAATCCTGTTGTAAAAGGCCGAATCCCGAACCGAATCTGGGATTCGGTGCATCCCTAGTGTAAACAATAGAGGTGTTACAGGTGTGTACAGTGTAGGATCTTGTGAATTTGAGGTATAAACAATGACAAGGCTAGTTTATCTCAGTACTGATATCTTTTAAATTTTACACAAGGTAAGCAGTCACAGCAGGGAGACTTTAATTTGGGGGCCACACATGGGGGAGTAGCGGGCCGGTTGCAGCCTGTGGGCCACCAGTTGGACAACACTGCTTTACAACACTGCTTTACATGCAGATAGCCTTAATTTGCTTCCTCTCTAAGTTCACTAAATTTAATGTATTGAAATGCCAAAATCAAACACCTAACTGAAAATATTAGTGTGCCAATAACAGCCATCAGGTGTAGATAGATAGTTCATCTGCCACCTCTCAAATACATGCCTTTGTTATGAAGGGAAAAAAAAGAAAAAATACTTTATTTATATTTAGATACAGGAAATTAGATTATTGGGGTCATTTACAAATGTTGGAAGTGTGTAGTGCAAAAATAGACACAAAAATGCTTATTGATACTTTACAAAATACATCCTTTTTGCAAGCAGCATTGTGCCTATCTTGCTTCTTCTGCTGAATTGCATGTAAGTGGCCCTATTGAGACCTTTGAGCCATTTAGCTATAGCCAGGTAGCACTCTGAGTCTCTGAGAGATAGCACTATAACTAAACACATTATTAGTAGCATGCTCGCTGTCTTATAGTTTAAGACAAAAGCCCTATCCACTGACAAGGTTTGACAAATTTGGTTTTCCAACTGGAAAAGACTAGCTGTAATCACAATTCCACAGATGCCATATAAGGGCTAACAGCTGTCTTCTATATTTGAGACTTTTCTGGAAATTTGACAGCAAAAAGTATTTGATGCTCTTGGCTTTATCTAGTTGAAAAAAGACAAAAGTCCATCAAAAACAACCACTATAAATGCCCCCCAGGGCATATATACACATACCTATATACCAATCAATACACTCACATACTGTAAATAAGGTAGGGTATTCCACAGCCTCACTACTCTTACTGTGAAGACAGGAGCAGTGACCAGCTCCATGTTGTAGCTCCCACCCTTCCCAGCTATAGTCAGGTGATCCCACTGGTGTCTAATAAAAGGGCAGCCAAGTTTGGGAGTTTTACTTTGAAAGCAGCTAGTAAGTTGCAGGTAAAACTTAGTCCCTTTGTAAAATGTATAATTAAGCAATTGAATTCTTAATGAATCAGATGAAAATTAAGCGTAGGACTGGCCAGATATGGGATGACTTTGACGTAGTTGGCCAGCTTAAATATATTGCAATATATGGACAAACAATCCCTGTGTTGTTTAAAGGGTAAGGCATTTTTCAGTAGCAGTATGCACAAAATCTCTCTGTCTTAAATATATTGATAATGGGTTGAGGGCAGAGGACCTCTTGTAGTTGACTATATGTATTTTGTGGTCACACCCTCATTGCACCCCCGCCTAATGGTTTTAAAAAATAGTGGTGATCACAACATTCCCTTGTTTCTTACTGTGAAGAACCATTTTTGCTTCTGAAAGTTCAGCTCCTCAAGTCTAAATGGATGGTCTCTGGTTTTTTGTTCTTTTCTATGTCCTCTAATGTACTTGTATAGAGTAATTGTGTCCCCTCACAAGTGCCTGTTCTCCAGAGAAAACAACCCCAACATTTATAGACTTTCCTCTATAGTTTACCATTACATTTACCAGTGTAGTTGTACATATCTTCACTCTTTTCAGTTCATTAATACCCTACTTAAAGGATTAACAAACCCTTAATAAAAAAAACCCTACCACCTACCCTGCATAGATCCCCCTCAATCCTGCCCCCAGCTTAGCTGCCCTGAGCAAATGCCCCTAAATCTTTACTTACCCCTCCGTGCAGATTCTGTCCAACGGAGTTTATAGGCGCCATCTTTTTCTCTTAGGTAATCTTTGGAATGAGACTGGCGAAGCGGCGCATGCGCAGTTGAAGCAATTTTCTGTTTCCGTCAGAAACAGGGGGCAGCTAGGCTGGGGGGGAGGGGGTCTATGTAGGGTAAGGGGGTAGGGGTTTGTTTCTCTTTTAAAGAAGAACTACAGCTTAATTTAAAATGTGTGGTAGAAATGCTGCACATTGTGTTTGCAATTCTGTTCCAGCCAAGAAAAGCACAGTTGTTTAATATTGAAGATCTGTGCCTCTGAATGTGCCTTCGGTAGATTCCCTTTTTATTTACTTCTGATTTACAGCACATGCTCTCTGCTGCTATCAGTTACATGAACTTAGAGACCGACATACTATATACAAGGCTTATTAGTAATTTATTCAGATACTCTACGAAGCCAGTGTACGTTGTATCAAAATGTATTAATCTGCCTTGTCGCATCAGCAAACCTTATTTTTTGCTTGAGGGTTTGTGACAGCCCCTAAGTTTAGATTCTCAACAGACCAATGATGATGTAAGTGTCACTGACACTGTCTCCTAACAACTGAAACTTCAGGCTGGTGCAGTAATCTAGAATATTAAATATAGCATTTATATCAATATTTGTGTTTAGGGTTTACGTAGGCAACACAAGGCACTAAACTTTGTCTATAAAAAAAGACATGTCCCTCAAGGTAAATTTTTTATATCTAAAAAAACTGCCTAACTGTTTAATGTGATCCAGAGGAAGGCAAAAATTCTCATTGTAGCTCTGACAATTTTCCTCAGTGGGGGAAAAATCCTTCCTGACTCCAAGATGGAAATCAGATTAGTCCATGGATCAACTTTATACTAAGAGCTATTGCTGTGTATACTGTACTAAGAGCACTGCATTTCTCACTTGCTTTCACTACTTTCTTCACAGCATCCAAGCCCTTCTTGAAACTATCTAAATTATCTGTCAGTACAACTGAATCAAGGAGAGAATTACACAACTTTACAACTCTCACTGTAAAAAAAATCCCTTTACAAATGGTACGATGTAACCTCATTTCTGAAAGGAATGGAAAGAAACATCAGATACTTTATTGCATTGTCCCCTTATATAAACAACATACACAGTGCTTTATATATATATTTATACATATTTATTATCCCCCTTAAGCATCTCTTTTCAGCATAAACAACCGCATCGTAACTGAGCATTTTCTATACCCTTTACCTTCCTTCCTACCTTGGTTCCCTTCCTTGGATTCTCTTGTTCCATAATAATCATAATAATAATAATTATAATAATATCCCTCTTGAGCGCTGGAGACCAAAACTGCACTGTATATTTTAAATGGGGTCATCCTTGTTTGCCCTTGTACAAGATTATCTACAAGATCCCCAAGCTCCTTCTCCATTATGTGTTAGTAAAGTAAGAGCCATTAAGAGTGAAGTAAAGTTAGTAAAGTAAATTCATGCTGGCACAAATTCATAGTATTGTGATTTGAAATGTATTCCAGTATGGTATCTCTTGTTTCCCCCTCCAAAAGCTTTCCTACTACTGATCTCAAAAATGATGATCTTGAGCAGGAGAGGGGGGCGGCATCAGGGTTGCTGCCTCAGGCGTCAGTAGCCAATGGATCGACCCTGGGTATATCGGATGGGGGCTAGTAGTTTTTGTTGTTTCTGTCCTTCCAATGTGTCTAGGTATTTTCTCCAAAAAAACTTCTTTTTTTTTAACTGTGTGACAACTGATAACTTTGAAAAGTTAAACAAAGGGCATAGTGAGTTTTTTTTTGTGTGAGCTCATATTTCAGAAATCTTGCGAAGTTAAAGTGGGGTTTGAATTTCACCAGCTATGGTACCAATGACAAAGTTGGGGCAGGAGGTCCTCAGAAATGATTCTTAAAACTAGCTCAGGATAAGGTCTTCATAGTTTATTTTTTCAGAGATATTCCCAGTGCCACAATCAGCTTCAAGAAGGCTGTGGTGGCGAGATCGGTGAAGGGAGGAGGGCTTAGGGTTTCTGGAGAACTGGGCTGATTTTTTAATCACATTGCCAGTGATATATTCCGCCTCAGTGTTGATGGTGCAGCTGCAGGTGCGCACAAGGTGGGCAGAAGAGTGCTGGAGTTTGAAGAGATTTTAAACTAGACATGGAGGGGGAGGGTGTAGTGGGTAAATCTGTGGAAGATAGGTTAGATTCGGTAGTTGACATAATAAGGGAAAATGGAGGTGAAGATTGTTTGAGGGTACTGATAATGGCAGGGAGAACCTATATTTAGGAGCTGGTACCAGTATAAATTTATGTTTGCAACTGCAACATGTCTGACTGGTAAAATGGGATAGCTGGAGGTAATGGCACTGGAGGAGACATATGATGTTATTGGAGCAGCTGAAACATGGCTGAATGAGTCACATGACTGGGCAGTAAATACAGGAAATATAGGAGGCTATACTCTGTTTAGGAGGGACGGAGCATTATAAAAGGAGGAGGGTTATGTATCTAAAAGCCAATATAAAGGAAAAAGTGATGATGGAAATTCAGGGAGCTTAAGGGCTTTTTGGTAAAGCTTTTCAAAGATTGTAATGAGTCTAGCAAATTATTGTTAGGGGTATTCTCTAGACCAGTGGTCCCCAACCAGTAGCTCGCGAGCAACATGTTGCTCTCCAACCCTTTGGCTGTTGCTCTCAGTGGCCTCAAAGCAGGTGCTTATTTTTGAATTACTGGCTTGGAGGCAAGTTTTGGTTGCATAAAAACCAGATGTACTGCCAAACATAGCCTCCTGAGGGCTACCAGTCCAGATAGGGGCTATCAAACAGCCAATAACAGCCCTTATTTGATATCCCCATGGACTTTTTCATGCTTGTGTTGCTCCCCAACTCTTTTTTACATTTAAATGTGGCTCACGAGTAAAAAAGGTTGGGGACCCCTGCTCTAGACCCTAATGTAAGTAAAGTGGAAGAGGCTAAGCTCCTGTTGCAAAAAGAAAAGACTTCTGGTTTTTGGCAAGTAATGAGAATGGGGACTTTTAATCACCAAGATATTGACTGGAACAAAAGGACAGTTAATGGGAACAAGTTTCTAAACTTGTTATATGACAATTTTATGTCACAGGTTGTAAAGCAGTCAGCCAGAAATCATGCTATATCTAGTGATCTCTAAGGACACAGAACATAGCAAATGTGCAAGAAATTTGTTAAAAAAGCAATTATACACAAAGATAACAAAGGCTCTGAATTTCAGAAAAGCTCATTTTAGCTCATTAAGGGTGGAACTTAGCATAGATTGGGGCATTATGTTAAATGGTTGCCATTTAAAAAATATTAAATCATTACTGTCCTGTAACGTATCCCAAAACCCAGAACAAACCGCAAGGTCTGGGTCTCCGCTCACACTTCTGCCTATAGCAGCCGGTTTTAGCTTTGGGAGCAGCCCTCTGCTACAGCAGATGCTGCCAGGTCTTAAAGTGGGAGGACCAGGAAGAAAGTTCTGGGCAGGCAAGGTAACCGTAATGTATACAGGAGGATTGGGAAACAGAGACTAAAGTAGTGGAATAGGCTTGACTGTACCGACCAGACAGTGCAGTACAGAATCAGGAGCCAGGCTTCTATTCCTGTTATTTCCTATTTTCTCAGACTCTGTCATCTGTCATGGTACATGTGGATTGGAAGAAATTGGTGTGATTCCTATATTTAAGGGATTATGGTCCCATTCTTGCAATTATAGGCCAGTAAATTTGATATCTGTGGTGAGCAAGTAACTTGAATGCTTGTTAAGGGATGGCATTATGTGTGTGTGTGTATATATATAACAGAAAAAGCTGAAGCACACCAGGATTTTCTTCAAAAAGATAAAGTGTTTATTTCATCAATGTTTCGGCCTTCGCACGGGGCCTTTATCAATATACAAACATGCACCTACCACCCAAACACACCCACTATGCAGGTGGACAAAATAATCAATTAGTGAACAACATTTTCTTTAGTGTGGCTAGATTTTATACCAGATGCAACCTGAAAGACAAAATATATAATACACTAAGTGCTAAAAGGTTATAATATATATATAAATATGCAAAAGGTGCTGAATAATATATGTTAAAATCTCATAAAAATTCCCTTAAAAAAGATTCCCTTTATATATAAATATATATATATATATATATATATATATATATATATATATATATATATATATATAATATATATATATATATATATATATATCTACATTGCTCAGCAGAATATGGAGAATATTAGCAACAATTGTATTAATTCTAACAGCTGCTTAAAACTCATGGATTCTGCTCAGCAGGGCCAAAGATAAGAAATGTATCAACTAAATGTATCAATTTAGAACAGTTTACAGAGTCGGTGACCCCCCATATCTGGTTTGGAAATACATAAGAAGGTGAAAAATGAAACTTTAAACTTCAATATTAAAAAAACTGTTACAAAAAGAAAATAGAAAGTAATTGAAAAAGTATTTATTTCTTGTTAACGATCGAAAAACATCTGGAATAAAAAACTTTTTTTGAAGGTGAACAACCCCTTTAAAAACCCAGATGATTAATTAGGATCACATAAGAGGTTTTATTGATTTGGGATTGATTATTTGAGACTTTTAATGTAATAATCTGTACATGTATATTTTACGGACAGCAAAGCTATAAATTTGCCAGTAGACCCACCCACATCAGCTGGTTTTAGAGCCAACTATTCAGATAAATGGTGCATAGGAAGACCCTGGTATGAGCCGAGTTTCTTGCCCTGTTGGAATCTGCTGGAGGTTTGGTGTAGCCAGCTGTCTGATAAAAGTATTTTAATTAATTGCAAACAATTTAGGAACTCTGCAAATTCTAAATAACCAGTCTGCAAAATCAAAACTCATAGTACAATTCTTTCTCTTCCAACCATCCAATATAGGTTTGTGAAAGCAGGGGCACATTTTGAACCCATGGCATTGCCACAGTGTTAGAAAAATGTGTTGTGAAAATTATTAAGTGTCAAAATGAATTCAATAGACCTTATATATAAAATTTTTTATTCACTAGTACAATTGCTATGTTTCTCTAAATGGTGTAGATAAATTCAGAACTGCCTGTTGTTCTTTCTTCTTAGTCCATATTTTTGCCCTTCCTCTTCATATATAATTGAATTTTCTTGTTGAAGTTTCCTATATTAGGTCTGTCTTTTGTCTTATCATATTATTGATTAGTTAATACATTTTTTTTATCTGTTCATAGGATCCTCATCTGAGAATACTTCAAAGGCCTTTGATTCCCTTGCTTTCTGTGAAGACAAAAGAGTGGAAGAGCAGACCAAAGTATCCATTTCACTATTAGAGGACTTAAAATCTGTACTTAAACCAAACTGATCTAAACTGACGTATTTTGTTATTTTATGTTTTTGTTGTTTTTAAGAACTTTATGGTGTATTAGTTTACATAAAGAGAAACATCTTTCTATATTGTTTATCATATCTATGAAATCTGGACCAGTTATAGAGTTTATGATTATAATAATCCATATTTGTCTCTAGTAATTTTTTTGAGACGTAAATTCCATAATCTCAGACTCAAATAAACATTTGAACCTCTTATTCAATTGCTCACTTGGATTCTTTATGATGGTCATTGTATTGGTCAAGTTGTATTGGTGTTGTGTAGTTCTAGATCATCTTAAATAACCTTATGGGCTGCATATTTCATTTCTACAATTAGCTCCATGAGTCTAAAGGTGGCCAGTGGGAAGATTTGACCCATTGGATGGAGGACCAAATTGGCTGCCTCTGTAAACCAATCACTTGGCCCTAGGGCTAACTATCAGATCTATCGATATTGCCTAACATATGTCGGCTTATCGGGGGAGAGATCTTCTCATTTGGCGACCTCTCCAAATGAGCAGAACTTATATTGTATGGCTAGTGAATACCTAATTCCAAGTGTAATTGTTTTTTATATGTAAACTCTGTGTTATCATTTTGAGAGAGAGGTATTTACCATTTTATTTTTCAGCCAGTCTACTGCACTGGGAAACCCCCATAAATGTCATCATTATTCACCCCTTGCTTTTCACATAAACCAATGGGATTGGAGACCTCCCAATATCTATCTAAGGAGTTGTCTGGTGGCCATTGTTCAAAATTTTGTTATAAGGGGATAGAGAAGGAAATATGAACATTTTTGATTTTAGCAGGTATAGTGTAGGAAGTTGTTGGAGCTAATTGAAGCAGTGCAAGTAGAATTTGTAGAGCAGAGTCTGTTGTTTTCCCAGTTCAGGGCTATGTGTGTCTGTGTACTGTATGTGCATCCGTGTGGCTATATACTACTGCTCAGTTGATTTTGTTCTCTGCTTCATTTTTTACTGTTTAATTTTTATTTATTAGTTTAATATAGTTTAGTACTAGTTAGTGCTAGTATGGTTTAGTATACTTAATTTACCCCACCTTTTCTTTCTAACACAAATCATGTTCTCATTTTTCCTTATTATATTTATTCTTATCTTCCTTCTTAAAAAAATTGCATACTGGCTCAGTTTGAGGGGCAGAGGAAGAAAGATTGGATGGGGTCATGGGGCTGGTCATGGCCATGGGCATGCAGCACCTGAACCATTTAGCTTGTGTTATGTGCTCATTGTGAGCAATAGGCATCTCTCCATATAGGGTCTTGCACTATGCACCAGCAAGACTGTAACGGAGAATATTGTCTCAAAAAGTGGCCATCCTATAGCATAGCAGGCAGAGGCAATGGTGGACTGGCCTTTCCTGTGCTACATGCAGCAGTGAGGAGGTCAGTGGATTGGTCACCAGTGCCAACTGTGCCTCTACCTCTACAGTCCCTACAGCCACTTTTTGTGCAGGAGGACTTCCCTGCTTCCTTGTTATTTTTTTTTTCTTTTTGAGTGTGGCAATGGCAACACTCCCCAGGCAGCCAGGATCTTTTTGAAGTGCCCAACAATCATGGGGGAAATAACTGTCATGGGAAAGAGGATGCGAATGAGGCATGTCCCAGCACATTGGTGGTAAGGGATGTATTTCAGGGTCTTCAAATGGCAGGGGAGAAGGCTACTGGTCTGGAGAGGTAGGCCAGCATTCTTGGTGTGGGTGCTATGTGTGATGTAGGGTCTGATCTAGGAGAGGATGGCAGAGGAAGACATTGAATGATGAGATCAACAGAGTGGAAACTGTGTTGATGATGAGCTAACCCCACAGAAACCTACCCATCTGCACACCAAAGCAAGATGGTGGCCTGCACTTCAGCTTCATGGACATTCTTTAAATGCCAGTCAGGTGACCAGTTAGAAACAGGCTTGATAAAGGACCCGGAGGGATCCGAAACGTTGCCCCTTTGTGATGTATACTTTGGGCTTTAAATAAATCACTGTTTCGACACAATTGCAACTAACAGCTGTGCATCCGAATTTCTTTTACCAGTTAGAAACAGTGTGAAACCTGTATCACAGGACACATAAGAGGTAGTCAGGGTCAAAGAGTAGTAATGATCTTTTAGCAATTACCTGCTAGTGCACGTTGCCAGGGGCACAGCTGGGCTACTTCAGCAGAAATCAGATATGGTAGATGAGGCAGCTCTGCCAAATACTTTGAACAGGCCACATACTTTGTTAGCAGGTACAAGATCTAATGAGAGGAAGGGCTGACCAGATATGCAAGCAGATGGAGGAGGACAGTAGGATAAGGAGAAAATGTATGGGGAGTAAGATGAAGGAAAGGTGGAATGGAAGCCTGAAAAGCCTGGAAAGCAGAGCCAGGGCACTCACTACCCACACACCCCTAGCTATTGTCTATGGCTAGGACAGAGCAGAACAAAAGAAGTAGGGGATTGATGTGGTGGATGCAGAAGTTGCTGCTACTACATCTTTTACTAATGTTTTTCTTTATGAATCCTGTAAGACAGTGCTGTCCAACTTCTGTGGTACCGAGAGCCGATAATGGAAGCCAGTGCTGCCCACTCCCTCTCTTTTTAAACCACACCTACTTTAAACCACACCCATGTTACCACAAGACCACATCCACATTAATTGTGGTAGCACACCAAAAAAAACAAATCGTTGGTGCTCACTGCAGGGATATCACTTGTCACTCAAATGGGAAAAAAGACATACCCTTAAATCCATATGCCTCATCTTCCCCTTGGATAACACAACACCCCGAGCACATGTTTTAACACCTTAGGGGCCCCTAACAATAATTTATTTTCAAATGCTTACAAACCCCCAGAACAAATATTAGGCTTATGTTCCACAGACAGAGCTGGGCACACACAAGCAGAGTATGTCACACACAGGCAGAGCAGGGCACATACATGCAGAGCAGGGCACACACACACACAGGCAGAGCATGTCACACACACATACAGAGTATGTGACACACACAGTCAGAGAATGTCACAGACAGGCAGAGCATGGCACGCACAGGCAGAACATGTGGCACACACAGGTACAGCAGGGCACACAGGCAGAGCAGGGCACACACAGGCAGAGTATGTCACACGCAGGCAGAGTATGTCACACTCAGGCATAGCAGGCACACACAGGCAGAGTATAGCACACACAGGGAGCATAGGGAAGGCAGAACAGAGCAGGAGACAGTTTCCACTGATCAGGACCACTCTAAGATATACTACGTACAGTGACACAGTGCTGGTGCCCCATTAGCATTTTGTATAAAGTGTGAACAGGTGAACAATGTGAATAGTTTCAGTCTGGGTCTCAGGTGTGAACAATACAGGGGATTAGTCTGAATTTGATGTTTAAACAATGCAGGGGCCTCTAAATTGCAGTGTAGCAGTAAAGAGTGACTGAAGTACATGACTTAAGGGCACCCAGGAAACTGACAATATGTATGACAACTTCAAAATGAAATATAAAAAAATCTATTTAGTCTTTTAAAAAACAACTCCAGATTAAAAAGAGCCCACTCTCAACGTATTGTCGACTTGATTGACAAAGTAACTTCACTAGAGCAAAAACACGGAAACTCCTTATACGTAGACACCCTGACAGAACTTACAGCAACATGAGAATTATTGAAGGGGGAACTGAACAAAAGATTAATATTCTCATTACAGGAATGTAAAATGTAAAATTATGAACATAGAAATAAACCAGGGAAATGGAAATTTTTAGCTAAATCAGTTAAGTAAAAACAAGAAACATCCTTTATCCCAGCAATAAAAACACATAATGATAAAATAGAAAACAAAACTCAAGAAACTGCTGAAGTATGCATAGATATTATACGGAATTATACAATATCAGTAAACCAATAAATGATAAGTAGATTTAAAAAAGGAATTATATACTTCGTACAGCACTTCCACGCCATAAACAAAAGGATATTGATCTTTTAGAAAACCCTATCACATCTGAGGAACTATAATCCACCCTAAATTCCACCCCATCAGGGAAAGCCCCAGGACCAGATGGCTTTTCAACCATTTTTTATAAAAACCTGCAAACGGAGCTATCTATTATTAGCGTTCAATAGTATGGACACAAACCCCTGTTCTCCCTCAGAGATGTTAGAAGCCCATATTTCCTTAATTCAAAAATCCAGCAAAGATCCTATTTTCTGTTCAAGCTACAGAACCATCTCATTACTGAATGTAGACATTAAGCTACAGTATATGCTAAAATTCTTGCAGAAGGGCTTAAAATACATTTACCGTTCTTGATTGACCCTGACCAAGTGGGATTTGTTCCAAACAAGACCATAATGATTATAGAGTATGCCAAAAGACATAACTTTCCCATGCTGGCCCCTGTCAATGGATGCTGAAAAAGCATCAGACAGGGTCAGCTGGGTGTTCCTGCAAGAATATGTACATCAAATTGGCTTAGGTCCAGGGGCAATATGGCATAACATGGCATTTTACACCAAACCCCAAGTTGGACAGTTGTCAAACCCAATAAGGATAAATAACTGGACAGGGATGCCCCCCTTCGCCTCTTCTGTATGCTTTAATTATGCGGGCACATTTTTTCGCGAAACCGCAGCGAAAATTCACCTCACGGCTCGTTTCACTGCGCGTCAAATGGGTATTGATGCCATGTATGAGGCAGGGTCTGGTCTGGGGGAGGACGATGACAGGGACAGACCCTGGGAGCCGGCTCAGGAGGATAACAGCAGCAGTTCAGGGGGGGAATGGTTTGTTGTTGATGAGGATGAAGAGTCGGCTCCACCAACCACTGCTGGGAACAGGGAAGCACTGCACCTCGGTCCAAAGCCTATGGGCATACGGGTGGGGACCATCCCCAACCCTCCACAGCAGGCAAGGCAGTGGCCCGCACTTCAGCAGTGTGGGCATTTTTCACGTGCCAGGCAGAGGACCAGACGGTAGCAATGTGCCAGCTCTGCCAGCAGATGGTTCGAAGGGAATGTCAGCTTTAAGTTCCCATATGAAATGTCATCACAGGATGACGTGGGAGCAGCACCAAAGTGGCAGGGCAACGGGGGGCAGTGGTGCTTCCTGTCCACCTCCTCTCATTCCTCAGGGAAGAGGTGCTAGCTCCCCAGACCCTGCAGCAAGGGAAGAGGATTCTGGGGCTCACAGTCGGAGGCACCCACTGTTTAGTCAGCCTCCTCCTCCTCAATGCGGCCCCTGACCCGCCAGGTTTCCCTCCCCCAGTTCCTCACCCGCAAGACGCCTCCCTCCCCCAGCCACCCCTAAGTGCAGAGGCGTAATGGCTACCTGGCAAAATTTCTGGCAGTGCAGCTGCTGCCCTATCAGCTAGTCGATGCAGCCCCCTTCCGACAGCTGATGACTTGCGCTGCCCCTAACTGGCGGATCCCTAGCCGCCATTATTTTGCCAGGAAGACCGTCCCTGCCCTCCACCAGCAGGTGGTGGAGAATGTATCCCTGTCGCTGGATCATGCTGTCAGCGGCAGGGTGCACTGCACCACTGACACGTGGACCAGCAAGCATGTGCAGGGGAGGTACATATCATACACTGCGCAATGGGTCACCCTGATGAGTGCTGGGGAGGGTGCAAGCAGGGGCGCTCCCCGTGGGGTACAGGGCAAACCCCACATGCCCACTTCCTCCTCCTCCACTATGGATGAGCCACCCCTGAAGCGTACCCGCAGTTACACTTCAGTGCAGCACAAGCGATGTCAGGCTGTGCTGCAACTCCTCTCCCTGGGCGAGAGGAGTCATAATGCACCTGAGCTCATGGCTGCCTTCCAGACTCAGGTGCAGTGGTGGTTCACTCCCAGCCAGCTCCAAGCAGGTAATGTTATTTGCGACAACGGTCGCAACCTGCTGGCAATCCATCCACATAGTGTATAAGAAACGGATCCGCACACACGCTGATTAATGCAGTCGGGGAATATCCCCTTTTATTCAGCCACCAAACATCAACGTTTCGGGGGGGAACACCCACCCTTCATCAGGATACAATTATTTGTGCAGTAACCCATTTAAACCCAACTTCCCACGCCTTCTTTTCCCATCATGCAACTTGCCACAAAAATGAACCCTTATGTGGAATACAGGAAATTTAACCTACTGTATATATAACATACAATGGAGGTAATACACAGGCAGAAAGGTGAGATAGATAAGAGGTCATTATTAAGACGGGAGGCCTTTTGGATTTGGCAGCTAAAAACACTCACACCAAAGGGCCTTAACGAGAATTTTAGTTATACTTGTTTCTTATGAGAGATAAACTTTTTTTAACCTTCTTACATGTTTCTATTTTTTACAGATAAGAACTGCTGAATGAACACATATAATATTAAGGGTTATTAGAAAATTCCGAGGGCAGTAAGGTAATATTTATACAACACATGGATTTTTACAATATGGTGTTTAATGTATGTGAATATTTTTTAAAAAAATTTTTTTGATACTACATTTTTATATATAATAATTATTGCACTTGGACACTTTAAAATAGAAAAAGAAAAAGATCGTTTTGTAACCTGTCTTATCAAAATTGATTGTTTCATTGTATGTTATATATAGGTTAAATTTCCTGTATTCCACATAAGGGTTAATTTTTGCATGATGGGAAAAGAAGGCGTGGGAAGTTGGGTTTAAATGGGTTACTGCACACATAATTTTATCCTGATGAAGGGCACCACTAACTGCAGGATTGGTGAACTACAGGTGTGCGGTAGGAGAATTACATCGCCATCCACATAGGCCACCTGACCCACGTGCCTTGCTTTGCACATGTCCTCAACCTTGTGGTGCAGCACTTCCTCAAGAGCTACCAAGGGTCACATGCTGGAGATGGTACGTAGGGTATGCACCCATTTTCGCAGGTCCCCTACTGCCAGCGCGTCTCTGGCATGGATGCAGTGGCAGCATAATCTGCCACCCCACCGGCTCATCTGTGATCTGCCGACGCACTGGAATTCCACCCTGCAAATGGTGGAGCGCCTCGTAGAGCAGCACTGGGCGGTCAGCAATTACCTGCTGGAGCACAGTGCCAGGTGTACTCAGGGGACAGATTTAGGGTACTTCAGTGCAGAGCAGTGGCAGCAAATGAGGCAGCTCTGCCGAGTACTTGCCCCCTTTGAGCAGGCCACATGCTTTGTTAGCAGGGACAATGCGTGTCTTAGCGATGTGATACCCCTGGTCTTCCTCCTCAAGCGCACGTTGGATGGGCTGCTAGAGGAGGGTGACGTGCCTGAGGAGGAGGAGAGTAGGCCCCGTAGGCAAGCAGAGGGGGCTGGCAGGCAGGATGAGGAGGAAATTGTGCCTGATGAGGAGGATGAGGGAGAAGAGGACTGGGTGCCTGCGCAGCATGGGGAGCAGGGCACACACCACCCTACCACCCCAGCTATTGTCCGCGACTGGGAGGGTACAGAGCAGGGGCAGGTCGAGCCAGATGACCTGCTGCATCTGGAGGGCAGTCATGAAGAGGTTGGTTGGGGGCACCTCTTTTACATGGCTGCCCATATGCAGACTTGCCTCCGAAGCAATCTCTGGGTCTGTTTCATCAAAGACTAAAGAGGATTATTGGGTGGCCACTTTGCTTGACCCACGGCACAAGGGAAAGGTGGGGGAGTTCCTTGTACCCAGCAAGAGAGAGAGGAGGGTGGGTCAATTGAGGAGGGCTCTGTGCTCAAAACTAGTGGAGGCCTTCCCCCAGTCTGACACTTCTCAGGTCTCCACTACTCCACACACCCAGCAGAGACGGGGGCCTAGCAGCAGCAGCAGCAAAGGCGGAGATCTCATGGGTGTGTGGAAAAGCTTTTTCGAGCCTCAACGGGCAGCAGCAGGCCCAGTCAGCACCCAAAGCCACCACCAGCAGCGGGTGGAGCATATGGTGGCTGACTACATGGGGCCAGTCAGTGTGCAGGATGCCATTCGCCCTGATGATGACCCCATGCATTTTTGCGTATCAAGGCTCGACCAGTGGCCAGAACTGGCACAGTACACTCTGGAGGTTCTGGCTTGCCCCCCCTGCCAGTGTCCTGTCAGAGCGTGTCTTCAGTGCCGCAGGTGGGGTGGTCACTGAGAAGTGGACATGGCTATCCACTGGCAGCGTGGATATGCTGACATTCATAAAAATTAATGAGGCCTGGATAAGAGGGGATATCCAATGCAGACAGCAGAGACTAGCCTCCTCTCCTCCTCTTCACAGATGTAGCCTCCTCTCTCCATTGCTGCCCATACTCTCCTCCTCAGTAATATTGCCCATTCCCCATCTGTCTGCACCTGCTGCCCTTGCTGCTGCAGCCTGCTACTAGCCTTATATGGCATCTAAAAATGTTTCTTCGAATACTGCCGCGTTGTTGTCTAATTTCTTCTGTTTGAGGCGCTACTATTGCCTCATTATTTGGCAAATGTCTTCTGTTTGAGGCCTGCCTCATTTAATTCTTCTGGCTCTAATACAGTTGATTCCAACACTACTGCTGCTGCTGTTGCTACTAATGCCTCATTATTTGGCAAATGTCTTCTGTTAGAGGCCTAAAATGGCTTCTAAAAATGTTTCTTCGAATACTGCCATGTTGTTGCATAATTTCATCTGGTTGAGGCCTAACATGGCTTCTAAATATGTTGCTTCTAATTTTGCCGCTTAGTCTGCTAATTTCTTCTGGTTGTGGTATACCTCATTTAATTCTTCTGGTTCTAATACAGTTGATTTAAATATTGCTGCTGCTGTTGCTACTATTGCCTCATTATTTGGCAAATGTCTTCTGTTTGAGGCCAAACATGGCTTCTAAAAATGTTTCTTCGAATACTGCCATGTTGTTGGCTAATTTCATCTGGTTGAGGCCTAACATGGCTTCTAAATATGTTGCTTCTAATTTTGCCGCTTAGTCTGCTAATTTCTTCTGGTTGTGGTATACCTCATTTAATTCTTCTGGTTCTAATACAGTTGATTTAAATATTGCTGCTACTGTTGCTACTATTGCCTCATTATTTGGCAAATGTCTTCTGTTTGAGGCCTGCCTCATTTAATTCTTCTGGCTCTAATACAGTTGTTTGCAACACTACTGCTGCTGCTGCTGCTAATGCCTTATTATTTTGTTAATTTCTTCTGTTTGAGGCCTAACATGGCTTCTAAAAATGTTTCTTCGAATACTGCCGCGTTGTTGGCTAATTTCTTCTGTTTGAGGCCTAACATGGCTTCTAAAAATGTTTCTTCGATTACTGCCGCGTTGTTGGCTTATTTAATCTGGTTGAGGCCTAACATGGCTTCTAAATATGTTGCTTCTAATTTTGCCGCTAAATCGGCTAATTTCTTCTGGTTGAGGTCTACCTCATTTAATTCTTCTGGCTCTAATACAGTTGATTCAAATATTACTGCTGCTGCTGCTGTTGCTACTATTGTCTCATTATTTGGCAAATGTCTTCTGTTTGAGGCCTGCCTCATTTAATTCTTCTGGCTCTAATACAGTTGATTCCAACACTACAGCTGCTGCTGCTGGTACTAATGCCTCATTATTTGGCTAATTTCCTCTGTTTGAGGCCTAACATGGCTTCTAAAAATGTTTCTTCGAATACTGCAGCGTTGTTGGCTTATTTCTTCTGTTTGAAGCCTAACTTTGCTTCTAAAAATGTTTCTTCGAATACTGCCACGTTGTTGGCTAATTTCATCTGGTTGATGCCTAACATGGCTTCTAAATATGTTGCTTCTAATTTTGCCGCTTAGTCTGCTAATTTCCTCTGGTTGAGGTCTACCTCATTTAATTATTCTGGTTCTAATACAGTTGATTCAAATATTACTACTGCTGCTGCTGCTGTTGCTACTATTGCCTTATTATTTGGCAAATGTCTTCTGTTTGAGGCCTGCCTCATTTAATTCTTCTGGCTCTAATACAGTTGATTCCAATGCTACTGCTGCTGCTGTTGCTACTAATGGCTCATTATTTGGCAAATGTCTTCTGTTTGAGGCCTAACATGGCTTCTAACACGGGGTCTTCCTGAAAGGCGTTTATTCCACAGCAGCCACTTTTCTTTTTTTTTTTGTAGGTTTTTATTTTGCATTTCAATTTCCAGACAGTACCAAGGGGGAGCCCCCTTGGTTAAGAGATGAATAGAAGAAGGAAAGGATAGAAGAAGAGGAAAGAGGCAAGCTGGGGCGGGAGGTTACTGAGCTGAGTACATTACATATATTTTGCTACTGCATTCACCATGCTTCTTTTTTTGTTTCTTAGGGTGATGCTAAGACAATGTGCTCATTTCAAGCCATGTTCTCCAATGGCTTCAAATTTATCTGAGCATCCGCGGGCCTGGTATACCAGCTTCTGTCTGGGCAAAGAGTCATTAATGAGTTTTTTCCAGAAGTTCAATAAAGGTGGCTCCATCAATTTCCAGTGTAGCAGTATTGCTTTTTTTGCATAATAAAACAGTTGTAAGTAACACAGTTTGGCAGAGGGTCTCACTTGTAGTGTTGCCGTGATACCTAAAAGACAAAGTTTGGGTGACATAATATTGGGGAGGGCTAAAGTAGTTTCGGAATACATAAGAACCTCTCACCAAAAACCCTGTCTCCATAAGATATGCAAGAATTTACCTACAGCATTGAGGCACTTGGGACTTTGGTCTGAAACTCCGGGGTAGCGCCTAGCTAATTGCTGTGGAGTAAGGCATACCCTGTTAAGGAATTTGGTCTGTATATATATCTGTCCCTGCTAGAAATAGTGAGTTGGGGTACTAAAGCTAGGGCATCTTTCCACATCTCCTCCTCTAGGTCTGGGATATCTTCACACCAGTGTTGTTTGACTTTATTTAGTTGGGTTGTTATTGATTGCATCAATATGATGTACATGTAGGTTAGTACTTTTGCCATATCTGGTCGGCGGAGATAGACTTCCAGTGTGGTATCCGTGACCACTAGTGGTCTTAGAGGAAATTGAGACTGGAAGGTGTGCTTTAACTGAAGGTATATAAATAACATATTTGCTGGAAGTTGGAACTCATTTTGGAGTGCATCAAATTGTTTACAGTCCCCATTAGCTGTGATAACTCCTAACATTTTGATTCCAGCAGTCGCCCACCTAGCAATATCTGGCACTGAAGTAAAATGTGGGAGATGTTTATTGCCCCAAAGAGGGGTCCATTTTGACCAGGCTGGCTGTTTATTCTGTGAAATTCTGAATGCCATCTGAAAGGTTTCCACTACTGTTCTAATGGGGGTGTTGGGGAGATGCCCTTTTAGAGCATTTTAGCAAGAGCCTCTAGAGAGCCTACTCTCTTGACCTTTGACTAGCAAATATCTACCCCCACGGTCCGTAAGTACCTGTCTAGGCAGAAGTTTAGAGACCTACATATCAGTATTGCAACACCTCTCGAATATGAGGAAAACTCTGCATGGCAGCAAAAAATCCCTATTTCCCCTAAGGTTCTCTCCTGGTGATAATTGCCCAGTGTTGGCTGGAGGGGTCGGCACCTCTCCCAATAATAGCAATACAGAAATTTGCCAAACACAAAAGGCTAGTGTAGCGGGGATATCCCCTGCACGTTTATTTAGTCATGTCATGTAACGTTTCGGGGGCGTGCCCCTTCCTCAGACATGCAGAAGCACTCTCAAACGTTACATCACATGACTAAATAAACATTCAGGGGATATCAACGCTACACTAGCCTTTTGTGTTTGGCAAATTTCTGTGTTGAAAACTCTGCATGGTACATTAGTGATATTCAGTGCCTTTTCAGCGCTCTAACTCATGGCCCTATCAAATGTGTTTCCTGTAGCATTATTATGTCAGCCCCAGACTTCCTGAGAGTTTTCAACACTATTGACCTTTTGACTTTGCCATTAAGCCCTCTGGTGTTCCATGACACTATTGAAAAAACCTGTGCTAGACACTGTGAAGCATAAAACACATTAATTGTCCATATTGAGGGGCCACATGGGAGCCGCCACCCACCAGGGCTCCTTGGGTGTGCATCAGGCTCTGAAGTGACCCTCCAACTTCCCAGTCATAAAGACTTTTTTTCCTATACCTCCCAGCTCAAAAGAAAGAGTCAGAAAAAAGAGAAAAAGGGTACATAACAAAACATCGCAAAAAATTCCCCCACCCGGTATCCTCCCCCCAACTAGAAGATACATTTTTCTAAACGTGGTATACATATCCAGGGGAGTGGTCTTCTAAGCGACCATGAGCCACAAACCGACAACTCTTACGATTATCCCAACTGGGGATAGCAAAACTAAGGTGAACGTGTCAAACCAGCAAGTTCCCCACATTCAGGCAGGGGTGCTGCACTAATATCAAATTACTGTTTCAGGAAGAATTAACCTTGCAGGGTCTAGTAACACTCATTAAGTTCCAAAGGGCATAATACACCCTGTTATCTATGTCTCTATACCCTGTGGGACAGTTGTATAAGTGATGCACTTCTCCTTTTTCATCTTAAGGAGTGAATTTTTGTCCTTCACATGCTGGTCATCTTTTCCCAGAGCACCTATTGCTGGGTTATTGGATAGGGCGAGAATTCCGACTAGGCATATTTACCCATAGTTAGCCCAGTCCAGTATGTGAATACATATATAATAATGCAACTTTTATTCTGTAACACAGTTAGTTGTAGACCACAGGTTCAGTATTTAGCAGTAAGTTCAAGATCAGTACATATTACATGTGCAGCACACCCCTGGAGTTGTGGGGTCTCAAATGGGGGTATATAATCCCATCACCCTTAAGGACACCACTGTTTCTCTGTTTCCAATTTTCAGGAGACTTAACAGTAAGGCACTTGTGGACTGGAAAGTCCTGTTAGGAAGGATGGAGTCAGGCCTAGTCAAAGTCCAGGGCCAGATATATATTCTGCCTATAGTGCAAACACAGCACACTGTGTAAAGCCAGGTGAGTGCAAAAGCCTGTTGTGTTGTATGGTCTGTGCAGACTTCTGAGGGACCCTGCAGTGGGAGGTCTGCTGAGCAGCAGGATATCCTCCTTGTCAGGGAGGTGGGTATTGGAGCTGCAGCCAAGATTTATTGCAGCTACTAGTGCTGCCAGCACTGCTGTGTGCCTATTTCAGGCACACTGGGGCTCTATTCCATTCACTCTCCACTGACACTGTGCCTTATAGCAGAATCCAACATCCGGTGCCAGGTATGGGCACACTTCCGGTTGGGTTGCAGTCCAGAAGCAGGATCTACATGAGGTCCCGGCTCACGCATTGTAGTAGGCCGCAGGCAGTATAGCCAGTGTCAACGGGCCCTTTTTGCCCCGAAGATTGTGGCGGGGTGTTCCCTGCACTGCGATGGATGAGGCACCAACTTTGGGAGCTCCACAATCCAGGGATAGATTTAGATAAGTATCGGGGCACCAGAAGTGCCTAAAGATGCGTCTGATCCGGTGCTCAGTCGGCCACGCCCCCGCAGCCACTTTTTTTAAATGGATTAAGAAACAGTGGTTTATTTTATGAGGAGGTGTGCTCTACAATTTTCCTTTTTTTGCTTTGAAGGAAGTTTAAATTTGAGGAATCCTGTATGGATGCAGGCATGCCTAACTCTTTGCAGTCTGTTTTATGATTTATGACTTTACAGAGGAGTCAAGGGTGAGTACATTTTTGTGCTGTCAAACTGGCATTCTGCGCAACTGTCAGATGAGATTTAATGTTGATAAATGTAAAGTCTTGCACCTGGGAGGTAAAAATATGTGACACCGCAGACGCATTGCTAAGCAACAATAGACCCTCCCTGCTGCCCTGCATTAAGTGACATGCACTGGAACAATCGCTGTCGGTTGTTTTCCAACACCCCTTCTCAACAGTATGGAGATTATTCCACAAGATTCATTCTTTCAATCAGTTTCCTAAAATGATCCTTGGGTAATGTGTGACATGTCCCAAATCCTTCATTTCAAAGTTTGCCTTTAGTCTTTGAACAATATCATCACTGTCCCCTTCTTGCTCATAACAGACTAGCACATCATCCACATAGATCAGTACATATATCCATCTATTGGTTTCTTTCTTACTGTAAAGACATGGATCTGCTTTGCTTCTGGAAAATCCTCCATGTAAAATGACTTGATTTATTTACTCATTACAGGCTCTGGCAACTTGTTTAAGTCCATATAGGCCCTTCTGAAGCTTGCATACCAAATCTATGGTTTCTGGATTCACAAAACCAGGTGGTTGTTCCATGTATAGGACTTTATCAATTTCACCATACATAAAAGCAGTTTTAACATATAGGTGTCTTACTTGCATACCTTTGCTGGCTGCCATACATAAGAGTGTTCTCACAGTTGTATGTTTCACTTCTTGTCATGTCTCCAGCATAAGCTGTCATCATGCTGTAATATTTCATTACTCCTTTGACGAACTCCCTCCACTGGATGCTTGCTGTAAGTGCGAGAGGCCACTTCGTGTATTTGTTCTGCACCTCCACATGGATTATGGCAGAACTAATCAGGCTACCATACTCCCAACATGTGACCTAAAACAGTACCTTGTGGGAGCAGGGACTCCATTTTACAGTCCATGCTGTGGAAGAAGCACACAGTTCTGCATTCTCCTTTTATGGTAGCATTGCTGGTAAGCAAATAGACTGAAAGTTGCACCAAATCACCATTACAACTGCCAGTATCCCCAGTGACATTACTGTATATATATTTCATACCAGCTAATGTTTATGTTGCAGTTATGTATTCTTACATGTTTTATATTATTGTTCATTACAAACATACTTATTGTACTTTCTGTATTTGTTGCAGTTTCACCTCTCCACTCAGCTCTTTAACTATTCCACTTGCCTATCCAGTAAAATCTATAGACTCCAAGCTCAGTCTCTTTATTGGATTGTGGGGAGGTTTAGCTGCATATCGAACAACACACTGCCCCAGGGTAATACGTAGGGAGGACAGAACACTACTGGAGCAAAAGTTTCACCAAAGTCCCACGTTTTGTACCCTTTGGCGACTAATCTAGCCTTCTAACACTCAACTTCTCCATTTGCATTGTATTTCACCTTAAATATCCACTTATAACCTATTGCTTTATGACTCTGAGGTAACCGAGTCAAAGTCCATATTTTTGTTCAAGGAATCAATTTCCTCTTGTGCTGAAACTTGTCATTTTTTGGCTTCACTTTTTGGTAGCTGATTGACCTCTTACCATGAGTTTGGTTCAAATATTTCTTGTGTGTAAGTATTGTAAGAGTATCTGGGAGCTGGTATCACTTGTGTGGTGCGGGTTGACCTTCACAGTTCAGTTTCCTCTGTGACATTTGTTTGCTGAGGTATACTTGTGAATTTTCCATCATGTGTTTCATAGTCACCTGTTTTGGCAAGCGGTTCTACCCCTCCTGTCACAGACACTGTTGTTGTCTCTTCAGAGGATTCAGGTATCATGGTTTTTAATAAGGATGACTCGTCAAAATATTAGCTGTGGCTTACTGTCACTTTGCAGGTTTTAGGATTTAGAACTCTGTAAGCTTTACTGTATCCAACCAATACACCTTCTGTAGCTCTATCTCCCAGTTGAGGGCTAAATGATTCAGGAAGGCTGCATAGAATGAGAGCTGCTAAATGGCTGTCTTTAATTTCCTCTCCAATTCCTCTGAGCTGTTCCTCTGTTCTGCATTTCCTGATTTTTCTGCAGTCTCATGCTGTATAGCTTATGCAGCAGTACAGTTTACGGTTTACGGTCAGTGTAAATCAAGAGAGTAAATGTAAGTGTCAGTGTAAATCAAGAGAGCTGACAAGCAGGGACATAGACAGAGGATAATTTAATTGTTTAGGGAGGCTAAAGATTGACATACACTGGCTGACTTAAAGCTAACATTAGATTCTCTGCTTATGAAAAAATGTCCTCCCACTTATTCAAAGAGAACCGTGCAAAAATGCAGTTGGGACTATTTTTCCAGTCTAAAATGTTCAGGTTGGGAAATGCCAAAATATACACATTATATGAAACAACAGACAGATTATATAACAGACACACCAGGCACATTTTACACCGCAAGTACTGGCACCCCAGGCACAATATATACAGTGTATAGAGTATACACCAATTATTTCTTGCCGCACACCACTTACTTGTCTATAGAGGGTGCATCCATTTCCCAGAACGTTTCCAGGCCAAATGGATAACATACACAATAGGAGACAGCAGGTACTGACACACCAGGCACATTATATACAGATGGAACTGACACAAGACACATATGAAATGAAAAGAAGTGAAACAATAGGGTTAGGATGCATCCAGGGCAAATTGATTGTCAATTTCAATTATAATAAACCCTTAATACACAGGTCAGGGTAAGTGCCAAGTATCAATTTCATCAGTTATTCCATCAGAACCTATGTATAGATAGGATACATGAAGTGCTAATTTTATATATAATACCCTCAAGAAAAACAGAAAACTGCACAAATTTTATGTACATGATCCTCAGGAAAATATATTTGTATGGGGGCTCCACATGAACTAATATATAATAAACAAAACAATGAAAGTTAAAAAAAAACCTATAGAACAGGAAAGGGTTAATCCATGACCAGCACAAGGGTGACAGGGACTCGAACAGCAGCTGCTGTAGGTGCCCTCAGAATGTATTTTGTACCTGTCAGAGTGTTCTGGAAATCACTGCAAATATTTCAATGGAGTAAACAGTGTACATCTTATCAGTATTTACATCGGCTGGTGCTTCCTGTCTGTAATGTTTCTGAGCCTCGCCTACTTCTGTAGCTGGTTGGATCATTTGTATGTCTGTATAGACAGCTGTGCTTTCATTGGACAAGCTGCAAAAGTTCCAAATAAACCACACTTACTGTGTATTACTTTCTGGGTTGGGTGCAGGTCATAGGGCTTATCCACCACAGCTCAAAATTGCACGTAACTCTTGTCGACCGACAGCACTCCAAAATTTATTTTCCTTTAAAATGCCTTTAATGGTCACATGTCTGGGCAGCAAGTACAGAGATGCAACGTTTCTACAAAATCAACACATTTACAGCATTTTGTGAGGGGTAACGCTACAAAAAAAACCCCGAAAGCCATATATTTTTGGAAAGTACACATTTCCCTTTTGCAGTATCTATCGGCTTATCTACCACATATCAGTAGGTGCCAAGATAAATTGCCCTAAAGGTCAGCTTAACATATTGATGCTAAATTTGTATTGGCTTACCTACATATGTGGCATGTGGGGCCCACAAGATGAAGATACCCCACATGATAAACCAATACATTTTTGCATACATAAGCCTAGCCAGCCTAATTTCTTCATTAGGCTGCCTATCCCAACATAGTTCTACCTTTTAATTTTAGCCAGGAAACAAATTAATAATCAATTTTCCTCCATGCCAATTTACTTTACACATTAAATGTGTAATTGGCACATTCCTATTTAAATAATGACTTTTCTATGGCATTTTATAAACCTTTAAACGTTAAAGAAGTCTCAAAATTAATTTCATCGCTCTTATGCCATCTATATCCTCCTAACTCTAACTCCTCATGTCTGTAAGTTTGATATTGCAAAATGTAACTTATTTCTGCAGTGCTTAATTGCCTAAAGATGTGTTGTTGAAGTCAAGGCAGTCTAGAAACCAATTCAGACCAGACAATAACAGTCTGAGGTAAATTGAAATGCAAGCACTGCTAAATCTTTTTTTAACTGAATAGTAAGATCAAATATTTGTTTTGCCTATGTCATTTTCCCCCAAATGAATTTCCAAAATACAGTATCTGTTGTTTTTGTGATGTTCTGTTGACCGAATAATCTCTGGAAGAAAGATATACCAGCCTGTTGTTTCTTAATATATACTGCTGACTGTTGAGCGTCTGTATGCTCCAACAAAAGCAACATTAAGGGGGTTGTTTTCTTTTTTTTTCCAAAAACTAGACTTTTTCCCATTCTTTTAATAAAACACACTCAACCTAATTCCCATCCATAAATCTTCTTAATTTTCTAATAATTCAACTCAAAAAAGTTGAAGCAATTTGTGTCACAAAATTGTGTGACATTTCCAAATTGTTGCACAACAAACTCAAATTGATCAAGTTTGCTGAGCAAAGACCAGCATCAAACACCCGTAAACACCCAAATATCATGAAGGCAAAAAACATCTTCAACAACAGTCTAAAGGCAGATTGAAAAATAGTTTTTTGCAAGAAAAGCTCTTTGTCCACATAACCTGAGTAATTCAACTGCTTTATCAAAAGACTCGTATTCTGTATATACTGGGCGCAACTCATAAGAGATGCTGTAATTTAACGATAAACCATAAGGGTATGATAAGTGATGGCTTAAATAATATGAACCAGTTTCTTTTTAGGGACTTTCTCTGAGAGGAGAAATTACCATGTTAAATCCTCATAAGGACTTGCAATGTGATTGAGAGACAATTATTTTTTCAATTTCTCTCTCACTACTTGGGGGTTTTGGAGTAGATTTTAAATTATCAACAACAGGGATCATTTTAAATTGTCCCTTAATCCTGCCTCAATTATTGCTGCTTTCTGTTGATTTGGATATACCCTTAATTAGGGTAACAGTATCACATGAGTTGTTTTGAGGATGTTTTTTTTTTATTTAGTTTTCCTATTGGACTGATAAATCTTTTTGCCCATCAAAAGGCCAGATGTGTTCCTGAACAAACTGAACATTAATGTGTGTAATGGCAACTATTTTGCAATTTACTAAAGCCCAACATGCATTTCTTCTTGCAACATTCTTATGTTGTGTTTGAGGCTTTAGTGCTAGCATACCAATCCACTGGCATTTTTGGATGAAAGTGTCCTCATATAAAAACCAAGCTACTCCTCTATAGCTCCTATAGGCTTTTAATATAATGGCTAGATCAGGGGTGCCCACACTACGTCACCTCGCAATTTACTTTTGCCACCTGTCACCATCATGAGATCTACCTGAAGAACTCAGCATCATGGCACAGATGCAATTCTATTCCAAATGTATAAATACCCCAAAACTCATATCAGGATGGTAAAGAGACAATACCACATATAATACCCCCAGAACTAGACACATGGAACATAGAAAGTGATCTGTTAAAGAATGTTTAACAAAAATTTTGCTGCAATTTTTAAGCCACATCCAGCCAGTTTCGTGACTGATAAATCACTGCTTACTCTGCTGTGTGCATTTAAAGGAGCAGTCGTGGTCTACCAGGAATTTTGAATTGATCGACTGGTAGACCGCAATTGACGTCTTGGGCACCCCTGGGCTAGGTGTTTAAAGAGACCAGGACCAAAATTGGGGAATTTTCCACATAATATATTAGGATACAGAAGGCTTGAAGCCAATTAGTAAAAGTCCTGGCAACAGGCCTACTTCTATCTTCTTCACCTTCACCTTTTGCTGATGACAATAGTGAAAGTATGTCTATATATAATTTTTCCTTTACTGAGCTAGATAAATGCAAACCTACAGCAGTAGCTTGACATATAAAAACATCTGTATAACTAGTTTCAGGAACAGAAAGATTGAAGTAAATTAGGAGTAACAGAAAGATTAGAGTAAATTATCTGTTTAAATGCTGGGACAGCTTTAAAAAAATTACCTAGCTTCTGTAGCAGTTTGGAACTTTGCTGCTCGGTGTCCTGTGCTCGGATCCTGTTGCTGTATTCTGACTTCAACGGGGAGGGAGAGAGTCACAGAGGCTATCCTTGCAACTGTGGGGTTGCTAGCAGTGTATGGCACTAGCGAAAGCTAGTATTGAGAACTACTTTTCTGTGATTTATCCAAACAACAAAGAAAATCTTGCTTGAATCCTGGCTACACCATGTGGATATAATTACCACATTTAAAACTGAGTAACACATAAGGAAAACCCCTATATTGATTCATGAACTTTGGGTTGTTTATCTTTATGCTCTCTAAGGCTGCAAAGTTATTGTTGGTTGATATGGTAAATGGGCCCAAGCAACCAGATAGCTGTTAAAATTAAGACCAATTGCAAACTGTCTCAGAACTTCACTCTCTAAATTCTAATAAAAGTTAATGTTACAGTGAACTTCCCTTTTAATAGCAATGCTAGTGTATTTCCTGGAGTAGATGAACTTGATTAGCCTACACAGAGCCCTGACCTCAAACCAACTTCACTCCTATGGGATACACTGAAAAGTCAGTGTGAGCTAGTTCTGATAACCCAGCATCAGTGCCCAACCTGTTACAGATTAACAGAAGCAAATCCCTTCTAATAACTTTCCAACTGGGAAGCTTTCCAAGAAGAACAAAGGTTAAATAACCTTTAAGCAGCAAACAGAGGACCTGCTTAGAATTATTAATACCCTTGGTTTTGGAATGAGATATTGGCACATATATCTTTGGCTACATCTTGGCCAAAACATACCAAATTACATTTCATCAATGTTCACACCAGTAGACATAGTTGCCATCTCTAGTCCAGATTTATGCCAGAAAAAAGGTTGGGAATCCCAATATACTGTACAATTTTCTGTGTGGAAGATTTACCCCACTTGAATTCTCCACTTCAGCTCATATTATAACCACTCCCTTAGAAAAAGGTAAATTATGTTTTAGCAGTAAACAAAGGATTACCTTTATATTGATATATTTGGTTTTAAACAGCACAGTACTATACAATTAACACCTGCCTAACTTCTATACTTCTACCAAGCAAGAAAAATATTGGAAACTTCTGTGTATTGCTTTACCATAAAAGTCTTTATAATTTCTGTGTTTATTTAGGGTCCTGACTCTTTCTTGAGTTCAGAATCCAGTGAGCTTGTTTCAAATAAATGTAATTTATTATTCACCTATCATTCACCTATGGAAATTTTTGTTGGTAATAGATTAAAATCATTTTTAAGTGGGATCCACTAAAATGTATGTGGAGATAACGTCGGCATTACGCACTGCTTCTCACGCTCGCAAGAGATAGCGGAACCACAAGATGGAGACAATATGGCAGATGGTCCTAGCACAAGCCTGGAACAGCGTGCAACCTCAGACATAGCCTCAGAGGTAGGCAATAGCCTAGAGGGAATTTTTAATGTCTTAGCACAGATGCCAAACAAAACAGATTTACAAACATGGGGCTCTGATCTTAAACATACCATATATGCGGAAACAGCCACTCTGAAACAAGAGATAACAAGTGTCCGAGATACACTAGAGGAGTTGGAAGAGCATATTACGCACATAACCGCTGACACACTGGCTAATTCAAAAACTATACAAAAGCATGACCCAGCAATTTTAGATCTAAGAAGGCACACAGAGGACTTAGAAAATCGGAGCTGGCGTTGTAACATACGCATTTGTGAGGTCCCCGAAACAGTACCAAATGAGGAACTGAAAGACTTCGCAATTAAACTGTTCTCTCAACCCCGGGAGCCCACGCATAAACATTGAAAGAATTCACTGAGCGGGAAAACATAGAGGCAATTTTCCCAGAGATGTGTTATGTTGCTGAAATCAAGTTTTGAAATCAAGGACCAGATTATACAAAAGGCATGGAATGTCAACGGGATACATTTTGAAGATAATACCATACATTTATACCAAGATTTGGCAGTCTCCACGATCACTCAGAGAAGACTACTGAGACCACTAACTATGGCTTTGAGAGATCACAGTGGGGCTCATTTATTAACGCAGCGCAGCGCTAAAAAGAGCGCAGTGGCCAGACATTTGCCCAGCGCATGCGAGTATTTAATAATGTAGCGCACGATACCTTAACAGTGCGATTTGTGCGCTAATGTAGACACAAGACAGGTGCGACGTGTGAAACTGCGTATCAGCTGTCGCAGTGCTTATAATAAATTGTGCGCACAGGAAGATACCGCAAAGGTAAGGATTAGTTGTGCTCATGTATGAATGCGCTGCTTTAATTAGTTGCGTCACATATTGCGCATATTGCGTTCACTTAGACGCATCTGCATTTGTTTCTGTGCTAATATTTGTTTGGTTGCAAAGGTGTTTAGCCTACCTGATACCCTTAAAGGAACCTTGGTCAATATAAACATGTTGGGTGGAAGGCGTGGTTAATATGCACTTTACAAGGGTTGTTCATCTTGAATATACTAGCGCAGCTGGGCAGGAATGCGCATTTTGAAGAGCGTTACTATTACGCCACGAAGAGGCAGGCGTAAAAATTGTGGTGCTGTTGCCCGGGTGCAGTTTTGCACATATACAGACGCAAATCTGCGACGGCCGCAGTGCAAGCGCATTGTAGCCACGCCCACAGCCACGCCCCTAACAACCACGGCATCGTTTGCGACATAAATGCCCAATCTTTTGCGCAATGCGCATAAACAAAACCATCGCAAAAGCTCTGTGTTATGCGCAATATCACGCAAATATATTAGCGATCACGCTTGTGATGGCGCAGACAACCTTTTGCGTCCACTTATGCGCTGCGCTGCTTTAATAAATGAGCCCCAGTGTCTTTTACAAGTGGGGATTCCCTTTTGCCTTGCTGGCGCATAAAGGAGGGAAAACGTTTGCTTTACGTTACCCTATGGAGACATCCCACTTCTGTCAACAACTAGACATACCTGTTCCAGACATATCAGAATGGCGCAACTATATTCTGGGACCACCGGAATATCTACAGCTCAAGCAACAGAGATACCAACTACGACAATGCCTCCCCATCCAGACAATGGAGGAAGCGACTTAATACCCAATTACCAGTCTGCTCACCGAGCACTCCACTCAATAAGAGACCACCATGAGACGAATGATAGATTCCTCCACAAAACCAAAGGATGCCTTACTACGAAAATAGATAATTTCTAGGCTATATCCAATGAGTGGGAACTTTATTAACCCCACTTAACACACAATAAGTATATCCTTTTGAATATAACACAAAGCAGAGCACAATATGTCTGGTCTATTAGTAACAACTGGAGGTAATGTGCAATAAGACCTATGCCTCTTCAAACATACTAAAAGGTTAACTATTTTCAATCAATCTTTGATCTCTTGGTGGGACAGTGCAGGCGAAATATGTGTCATAATGTCCATTATATGCCTATTGCATACATGGTAATTTGGGTCATTGCATGCATAAATAACAGTGCTTTTTTAAAATATGTTACTATGCCAAATACTACTTGATATTTATAGTTTCCTTACTTGATTATAAGTAATAATATACTATAATATATATTATATGTTATAATATTTACCTATGGTAATTTGTTCTGCCCCTGATCTAAAGATACTAAGGGGTATACCTGAGGGGAAAACATTCTATTCGACAAATGGTCTTGCATATTAAATATTAGATATAGATAGCTAATCAATATTGCTTTGAATTACTATTTTACGTTTATTTGTTTCTTGTTTTCAGAAGGGTTATGGCAACCCTTCCCATTTGGTTTTCTGTGTCAATAGAATTACAAACAGGATTCCCTATAGATGATAACATCCTCTAACATAATGGTATAAAGTATTAAGTTTTGCTATATTTAGTTTAGACCTCAAAACTTTATAACTTTACTCTCTTAAAGAGATCACACTCCTTACCATCAGGTAAGTTAAAGAGAATTTGTCTGGTAGCCAAAGAGAAACTGCATCTCATCAGCTCCAGACGTAGTATCTAAAGGAGTCTCTTGGAATACATTTCCAAATTACAAACCGCTAATCTCTACACCATATTTTATAATGACCCTTTGGAATATTGAATAAAGCATAGCAAAACATAATGGGTAGTTGTGTAACAATCGGAGGCACTAAGATTTACCAAGATGCCATTTGTTCCCAATTGTTCTGCGTTCTCAGAATTGGACACTCTAGTTATACTATTAGCCTCTTCAAAAGGTAACTACACAATGTTTACGTTAAATAATCTATTTATGATTTTATTTTTCTGTTTAGGCCATCTGATTTTTAGACCACTGGCCGTTTAGTGACGCAAAGCTCAAAAGACTTTACATAAGTGACAAGCCATATCAAGTCAGATAACAACAATTCTCACATGCACCAAGTCAACGGGACAGAGATCCCAAGGATTTCTGGTATGCACCCAAGCCATCTCTACCCCCCAAAGGAGGTTACTACATACACCACATTTTCAGCAAGAGTTAAATCCGAACTATCGGATCCCCTAGTGGTTACTGAACCCTATTCTCCAACTGCCTATACCCACCCAGGTCAATCACCCCCTCCCCACAATACACACTTTGTCCTTTACCAAACTCCCCTTCTTCAAGACCCTCCCTATTTCCAGTCTTAGAACGTAAATAATATGCCACAACAAAATGTTGAACCTCGCACTTTTGCTACAAATGTAACTGTCTGCACGACCAATGCAAATGGAAAATGAGAGCTTTGCTCCAAGAAATTAAAGCAAAAAAGGCCCAAATTACATTGATCCAGGAGACACATTTCAAAAACAATCATGTACCAAAATGGTATGACAAACATTATTCTAAAATTTTACACAGCACTCCACAATTAACAAAAGTTAGGGTCATAGCAATTATAGTACCTAATAACTTACCGTTAGAGATATTAGATACTAAGGTCGACCCACAGGGGAACTTTACATTCATTAAAGGAGAACTGAACTCTTGCAAATACACTTTCGTCTCAATTTTTATCCAAAACAATGAACAGAGTAGCACCATGGATGGCGTACATGATGCTCTCTTGCAGAAGGGACAATAATTGCCGGAGGTGATTTCAGTATTTAATTTGAACCTAAATTAGATTGCTCTTCAGGCAATACATCCCTCCCGTATAAACACATTAAAAAAATAAGACACAAACTACATGCCCTTTAGCTTATTGACACCTGGAGCTCCTCAGGAAAAAGATTATACACATTATTCTCATAGCCATAACATATACAATAGAATTGACTATATTTTCCTGTCCCATAATTCTCTGGATATTGTAAAAAGGATAGATATTGGCTCCATAACATGGTCTGATCACGCCCCAGTGTATGTGGACATGTCCCTACACAAGACACTACTCATGGAAACTAAATGATAGTCTCTTAAGTAGGATATTAGAAAATATCTTATATTAGAAAATCTGGTTAAATCTACTAAAGAATATTTTAAAAATAACATTAATACAGCTAGCAATGCTATAGTAGAGTGGGATGAATATAAATGCTACATATTTAAGTACACATATAAAAGTCTGATAAATAAAAGGGGAGGACCCTACTTTACCAACTAGTTACAGACCAATATCATTGATTAATAATGACATGAAGCTTCTAGCTACTATTTTAGCTACACATATGAAACTGGGATTATCCCAAATAATACATACAGATCAAGCAGGCTTTCTCCCACGTAGGGAAGCTAGAGATAACCTTAACAAAGTACTTAACATCATGGTTTCTGGAGAAAAGAAACAAACTCCTTCAAAGGCCTTCGACAGAGTGAGATGGGACTTTATGTTCCACTGTCTTAAATACATTGGCATAGGCCCAAACACCTTGAAATGGATCTCATCTCTATATACTAATCCTACAGCTAGACTTAAAATAAATAATTCTCTTTCGGAGCAAATAATACACTAGTGGCAACATTAAAGGACAATTTTTCCATTGAGTGAACATCTAGGTATTTTTCTGACTGGAAACTATAAAGAATGGTCAAATATTAATTATCTTAATTAATTATATTAATTGATACTTGGGCTATAAGACCACTTCCATGATTTGGCATGGTGAACACTTTGAAAATCAATGTCCTTCCAAGGTTACTTTATGTTCAAACCCTTCCTTTAAAGAACTTTTTTGCTACATTAAACAAGTTGGTCCTCAAATCTATATGGAATAACAACAGCCACGCATCAAGTTGACCACTCTGCAACGCCCTAAAACCGAAGGTGGAATAGGTTTGCCAAATTTCCTAGTATACCACCAGGCCTGTTTATTACAATGCATTATTGACTGGCTTACCACGAACATAGCAAAGTTTGGATAACAATTGAGCAGACAAATATTTCCCAGCATTTGAAACTTCTCCCTTGGATGCCTGACAAAAATCGTCAAAGCCTAGTTAGCAAGCACCCACTTATATCATATGTACTGCATCCCTGGGACTCTCTCAAAGTCAAAACCAAGCTTATGTCTGAGAAATCATTACTTACACCCTTTATGCATAATCCAGATTTCCCCCCAGGATTACAAAAGGGGTACCTCGACAACTGGAATGATGGACAAGTTACACAGATATTTCATTTTTGCCCAAAGGCAGTTTTTCCCAAATGGGAACAAATAAGAGAGAAATGTAATCTTCCATACTGGGAATACTTTAGATATCAACAAGTGGCGAGCTTTATAATAACTATTCTTCAGAACATCCAGCTACTGTATATACCACGTTTGAAGACAGATAAAAAAAAACCTCCACTTTGCAATATATCCTCTTATCCAGTCACTTATTAAATCATGTCACTTCCACCTAAGGAACATATCCAAAATACGATCATTTATCACCCAAGATGCTGCCAAAATACTTATTCACTCTCTCGTCATATCACGTATCGACTACTGTAACTCTCTTTTAATTGGCCTTCCCCTCCACAGACTGTCACCTCTCCAGTCCATAATGAACACTGCTGCGAGGCTCATACACCTCAGCAACCGCTCCTCCTCTGCCACACCATTCTGTCAATCCCTGCACTGGCTTCCATTACCTTTCAGAATCAAATTCAAATTAATGACCCTGACATTCAAAGCACTGCATAACTCTGCCCCACCCTACATCTCTGAATTCATCTCTATATACTCACCTAACCGCTTACTACGCTCCTCTACTGACCTGCTACTCAACTCTTCTCTCATTACCTCCTCACATGCTCGCATTCAATACTTTACAAGGGCTGCACCTCTCCTCTAGAACTCTCTCCCACGGTCTGTCCGACTTTCTCCCGACCTTTCTGCTTTCAAGAAATCTCTTAAAACGCACTTCTTTCGAGAAGCTTACCCTCATTCTGCTTAACTACCAAATGCAACACCACATACAGTATCACATTTCTCACCCACTTAATTCGATCTTGCCCACTCCCACACCTTGTGTATTACTCCCTTCCCTTTAGAGTGTATGCTCTTTCACATAGGGCCTTCCTCACCTTTTGTACCGGTATTGATTGTGGTGTACGTAACTCCATATGTTCTATGTACATAATTCATGTTATTTAGTTGTATAATCACATTTGCTTTATAGTGCTATGCAATATGTTGGCACTATATAAATACATGTTAATATAATAATAATAATTTATAAGATGCTTTTATCACAATTGGCTGTTCCCATATACGGTTAACCCACTTTAAAGAATGGGAAAAAACTCTAAATACAACTTTGACTTAACAAGAAATAGAAGGAATTACCCTAAAATCATCCATGGGCCAAAGAAGTTGTAGAATACTAGAAAACAATTACAAAATCATCACAGGATGGTATAACAGGTATAACATTCCCTCTAAACTGAATAAGATTTTTCCAGGCACATCGGACAAGTGCTGGTGATATGACTCTTCCCGAGGTACATTATTACATATTCTCTGGGACTGCACACGAATACAAAATTTCTGGACAAAGATAATTTGCTACACGGAATTCCAAAAGACCCGGCAGCAGTCCTCTTACATCACAATGAATATACCATGTCCTCCTACAAGAAATCATTGATCCAATATGCTTTGAATGCGGCTAAAATCATAATTACTGTACTACCTACACTAACAGATTGCATTTCAGAAATGGAGGATATTCGCAAATACGAGGACTTACATGCTGACTCTTATAAAGCAAAATGGAACCACTGGGCCACCTGGCGACCCTGGCTTGCATATATTGAATCACTACAAGCCAGTATCCAATGAAGGATTAAGATTTTGTACAGAATTATGATTATGGTATAGGAACCTGCCAAACCATGAAACAGACCCATTTGTGCATAAGGGTGTAAGTGTATAAAAGGTTAATCTACGTTACTTATTTAGCACACAATATAATTAAGTTTTCATAGAAATTTATAGAATGTAGTGTTCATTCTCTATTCTGACTTGAAACTATTTTACATTGTCTAACATAGACTCTCCAGCCTGGAACCTCCCCTACCCTTTCCTTACCCCCAATAAAACCAATTCTTGGACAAGACTCCCTCTGATAATACATCACTGACAGCGGACATAATTAGAAGATGATTGCTGAGACTTATATCTGGGATTTTTGTTTTAGTTTGCTATGTTTTTCCTTAATGTGTATCAGGAATATGTAACATGTATACTTATACGAATTTTGATTCAATTTTGATTGTTCAAGAATTGAAACCTTTGTTAAACTCAAATAAAAATAAAATTAAAAAAAAACAAACATTTATTGCTTGCTCTCTTTGCACTTCTGTATAGCTGCCCTTAGTACTGATCAGACTACCTCCCATTTCAAAGTGCTGCTGCACCTATTGAGGCAGGGAAACCTAGAGCTAAAGTCACCTCCAGAACAGGCAGTAGTTCCAGGGTTTCTTTTGCACCCTGCGTAAGTAGGCACAGTGCACTTATGTATAAAGAAACAATCACACACATCATTTGTATGTTGAACACTGGAAGTGAAACGTTTACTTGGAAAATTCAGCAAAATCAGCAAAACTGCGTCTGAAGTGCATAAGCAGTTGAACTTGTGACCACAACAATATCTCGATATTGCACTTTACTCACTGCACTTGAGATCACAAATGACAAATGAAAATTTGAAAGTGCTCCCCTACATTTAAATGGAATGTTGGGAACCTTTACATTATGGAAAATCACTTTTAATTCCCGCAGTTCATAAAATGTATCATATGGGGGTAAAATTCCAGCCACATTTCATAGATTCTACTATCTGCAGAATATACTGGACGAATAAAGACAGTTTTGGCTTGTTTGCTTTCATTTCCCCTATTCCTAGGCAATGGACAGGGTGAGGTAGTGAGTGGCCCCAGGGAGCAATTGCTCTAACAACAGACATAAAGAGCTATTGTCCTCACTATGAGGACCCGCTGCCTGTGTGCTACTCCCACCATAGTACTTTTTGATTACCCATAACATTTATGAGTCTTCAGGGAGGAAAAGCAAATTAACAATACATATTTGGTATAGTTAGGACAATTAGGGCTTTTAGAAAAAATAAAAGTTTGACAGTAATTTTACTTTTTCAACAAAATGTGATTTAAAATATCAAGAAACTGTTTGCAACATTTTTTTTATTCAAAATGCTGGTTACATGTCCAGGCAAATTACAAAATTCAGTGTATGCTAAAGCCCAGTTTGTGTAGAAAATAATTGAGCATTATTAATTGTTTTTGGGGTTTCCTTCAAAAAATACTTTAAATATCAAACCAAATGAGTACACAATTGTCTTAATGTAAATGTGCAAAAATCAGCTTGCACCCCTTTGCAAGTTGTCTATATGTAGTGCTGTTCAATGACGTATCATTTGGGACTTAGGTCATCTCCCTTCCCCCTGACTGTCTGAAAGCATGATTTTGTGTGTGTCTGTGAATTGCCCTGCAGGCCTGTTTCCTCAATAGTTATTTCATTGGTGCTGTTTTTTTTAAACTTTAGAGAAATTACATTTAGTACATTTCTTCCAGTTGACAGTTTTTTAGATTTCATATGTCTTCCTGAAATTGTCATAGTCTCTGCAAAAAAAGTCCAGAGCTTCAGGATGGAAATTATTTATTATAGTCTGGTTTGTATTACAAATTAAGACTCTAGTAGCTGCATACTGGAAGGCTTTGACAAAACTTAAAAAGATGGCATAAATAAAAAGCTACAAGTTTGTCTGATATCTATTTATTAGATATTTATTTTTTTCTGATGAATTGTATTAGAGAAACAAATAGGTTTATATTTCACACCTGTACACACACTATCCATTCCTATAAAAAACACTATATTTATGCTACACTTCCCCATTATTATGTATTGTGCATGAACACATCTAAAATATTGTGCACCAATTCACTGTTCTCGTAGTCTTCTGGTTACTAATTCAGGATCTACATTTTAAACACTGTCAATTTTGGTATGTGACTTTTATTAGGTAAAAGGCTTCAAAATTCAATAGCATTTAGCACCATCACCACAATACATGTGGGGGTTATTTACTAAAATTCTAAATGTTCTAATTATTTCATTAAAACAATTTCGAACAATTTGAGTTTTTTTCCCCACAAAATAATGGTGTTTTCCCCTTTAAAACTCGGATCAGAAAATTTAGTAAATAAACCCTAAATGTTTAATAACCCACCAAATATTCACCAAAATACAGAAGTATTCTAAATATAGAATATTCTAAATCCCTTAATGTGACCATATACCTTCTTATTTACATATAAAGAGACCTTAATAGCTGAATAGTTTAAACTCACAGCTACTGCAACCATGATTATGCATGTTAATCACTGCAATGCAATCTACAAAAATGAACAAAAAACACAGACAGACAGACAAGTAGCAGAAAAACAACCTTATAATACAAGTGTAACTTTGCCATGTTCTAGAATCCCAGATTAACATGAAATATGTACTGGTCAGCTGAAAGAAGAACATTTATTTATTGTAGGTTATTGGTGTGCACCTGTAAGTGAATAAATCAGATAGTCTGTATGGAGGGGAGGGGTGGAGAGTGGATCCAGGATCCCTTCTACTCTTGTACCCCAATCTGTCTCTGGGAATTTCACCACTAATCTGATTAGTTGATAAGGGCTAATAGGCATCATTTTTGTCTGCCATGAAGAGTGTACTGTAGCTCTTCTGAACTTTGAAAATGAATGTTATATTAGTTTTTGAGTATTTGAAGCAAATGCATTTCCTTCCATTGTGTGGAAAAACACATTTCAATTCATACAAAGCCTTATAATTGTGTGATTTGGTGTGCAGCAAAAATTACCATCATGTTGCTGCCCAGAACAATGGAACAGGCTACTAAATAAATTACTGGCAATATGCTGGTTCTGGAGTGACTCTTCTTGTGTCCACAAGCTGGAAGAATGTGTAACAGAACTAGTTACATATAGACACAGGTTTTTTGTATAACAAGACCGATATACAATATCACTGTACAAAGTCGAAATATATACAGGACAGCATGTTTCAATGTATAAGAAAACTAAATATAATCATTATAAATGTAATGTACATTATTGTGGCAGAACACTTGACTTTTATTCTTCATATCAGTGACTTGGTGCAACTTGACTGCTAGTTGTATTTCCCACATTATTTTGTACATCAACAAATCCCATGCGTTGACGTCGCTTCCTCTGCTCCGTCATCTAGAAAAATAAAGCATGAACATTTTATTGACACTATAAGCAGACTTAGATTGAAAGCTTTTAGCAGGGACCTCCTTCCTTCTTAATTTATTTATTGTAATTATTGTCTTCTATTCATTTTATACACTGTAAAATTGTATATATATATTTATATATATATTTATATATATTGGCTCCGTCTTCCACGCACTCTGTACAGGAACAGGAAGAAGAACAAGTGACCAGCTGCTGTCCCAAACATGAGGTGATAGCACAATACAGTGTCGTACTGGGACACCAGGGGCCACCCAAAACACCTTAGACCAGGGGCCCACCAAAAAACCTGTCAAACAGGCCTTTCTTTTTATTGCATGTTTTTTGGCCGAATAAACACTTCAACTGTTACAATGTTCAGCTGGGAATCATTTTGAATATATTTGTGACCTATGTAGCAGGCACGGAGGACCCTCTAGCACAGCCAGGGCAGGATTTACATAGTGCGCGCCCCTAGGCCCACTACCGTTCGTTACCCCTGTCCCCTTCAGGGGGACAGGAGCAATGGGGATTGGCGCATGGGAAATTAAAAAAATTCTTGTATCTCCAGCGCATCCCCAGTGTTTTTAAACAAATGTGGGTGTGGTTGGTCAGCATGCCGCCCCCCTTAAATCCTGCTACCCTAAGCCCGGGCCTAGGTGGCCTTTCCACAAATCCGGGCCTGAGCACAGCAGCTGATACCACATGAAAGGTATTTATTAAGGTCTAACCATGGGAATCTGCAGATAGGGGCAAGAGGGGGGTGCTTGAATTTACCTATTCGAGAAAACTGGCCAGTGCCAGTATTAATAAATTACAGGCTAAAAATTCTCGAATCTGAATTCTGTAAAAAATTTAGATCTGTCATGTGATGAAGAGCCTTGATCATACTAATGGTTCCTTTCCCGAACATCCCAGTTTCACTGGCAGCAAGTTTACATCAAAAGCAGCCAGGCAGGCAATTCACTAAGGGAGTCTATTCAACGTACTTATTTGGATGTTTAGCTCAGAGCCACTGCAGCCAGTAAGCTATGCTAGCTCAGCCAACAACTCTTACTATAGGTTGTATGACAGGTCAGGTCAATCATTTCTAATTTACTCTGTCTCAGACTTATAGAAAAGTTAGAATAGGTGTGCTGTGTTTGCAGGAAAAGCGAGTGGCAGGTGATGGTCACAGGGTCGGGTGCATAGTGCACAACACTCTCATTATATATACGCTACTTAAACAGCCAATCCCCGGTTACATAATTATACATTTAGTAAATATAAGTTGTGAGTGATTTTATATGAGCAAATCTATCATATAACCTTGCACTTCCATGGTTGGTTTCACCAGACAAACTTAGTCCTTCAAAGCAGAAGCAGATTTTGCTAGTGGTTATTTCGATATGTTAGGAAAAAAACAGTTATGTATAGGATGGGAACTTTTCTTCCAGTTGTCTTTTCTTGGACAAAGTCATTCTAATAATAAAACTTAGTTTATAAATCCGTGGAATGTCCAAAGATTTTACAAATTTCCAAGTCTGAACTTGGTGGGGATCAGAGGAACAGGCTGAATGTGAACTATTATGGCTCTTTTTTCACCTCCTACTCCCTTTTAAGGTTGTTTGAAAGGAACAGTTCAGTGTAAAAAATAAAAACTAGGTAAATAGATAGGCTGTGCAAAATAAAAAATGTTTCTAATATAGTTAATTACCTAAACATGTAATGTATAAAGGCTGTAGCGACTGGATGTCTAACATAATAGCCAGAACACCACTACCTGCTTTTCAGCTCTCTAAGTTAGTCAGCAAATTGAAGGGGGGCCACACAGGACATAACTGTTCAGTGAGTTTGTAATTGATCCTCAGTATTCAGCGCAAATTTAAAAGCAACAGTTATGACCCATGTGGTTCGGCCTCAAGTCACTGATTGGTAACTGCTTGGTAACCAGGGTAACCAGTCAGTGGAAAACCAAGACTTCAGAAAAACAGGAAGAAGTGTTTTGTTCTGTTATGTTAGACATCCAGTCACTCCAGCCTTTATAGACTACATCTTTGCCTAACTAAACTATATTATTTTTATTTTGCACAGTCTATCTATTTACCCAGTTTCTATTTTTATACTGAACAATTCCCTTAAGGATAAATATCAACATAAGTAATCTTTCTTAAATGACTGTTATCAGTGTATTTTATTTGATGGTTTCAGCAGTAGTGTACCTACTATGGGCAGGGCTCCCCATGAGGAAAACTTTTGGAGGGTCTCCCATTGCCACCCCATTGCTGGCTGCCTGTCTGCCTTGTTTGAGTTGAGCAGAGAAAATTAGATTGCAGAAGTCTACTTGAAGTATATTTGTATGTATGCTCTTCCAAGTACTTTAGTTAGGGATGCAATGAATCCACTATTTTGGGATTCAAACAAATCCCCAATCTTTCATGAAGGATTCAGCTGAATCCCAAACCAAATCTGAATTTGTACATGCAAATTAAAGTAAGGAAGGGTTTTAAAAAAATGTCTTTGTTCATGTGACAAAAACTAACATGATTTTGATTTTATGCAGCTAATAAGTTAGAGGGTAAGGGTAGTGTGAAGGTTTGTGAAACTATCCATGTCTATGTCATAAGCACCAAGAATAGCTATATCTTAAATGGAAAATGTACCTGTTCTTTAAGTTCACTCAGCTGCGTTGTTAGATGTGATACTAGTCGCATGGTTGAGCAGAGTTTGTCCTGAAGGATTCGAATTTCATTCTGTTCTCCTTCTCCTTCATTACTGACCAGTGACATAGCTCTCATCCTTGGAAACCAGTCCAGGTTCTTATTCTGTCAGATAAATATACAAATATTTTATTCTTGCAAGCAGCTGTATCTACAAAAATGGTTTAGAGTAATTTGTCAAATATGTGATTTTTAGTGCTAAAAAGTTTGATACTAGGAAATCCTAACGTTAGTAAATCAGCCCCCTAATGTCAATACAAAAACATGTGTTGGAAGAATAGTATGACATTCTAGTTAATATTAAATGATACAAAATTATACAGTATGTGTGCAGATTTTAAAAACCGACAATGGTTCAAGAATAACCAAAATCCATTGATAAAGGGGATTATGTGATCTTTCCAATAAACTTGTTTTTCTATTTCGGGGAGTGCTTCCAACCTGCGTGATTGTCTGAATTAAGTGGATAGCACCCAGCTACAGAGCGATGAGTACCAGTACTGGCTGTAAAGATTTAAATATAATTTTGCCCAGCAATAGTTACCACTGGGTGTTTCACTCAGAACTCATCGCTGATGCAGTGTAATAGACAAGGAGACTTTTTAGGAACTTGGGCTAGTAGGTGATTGTGAGAGTGATTTCAGCCTAATATTTCTATTTATTAGCTGGAAATTTCTCTCTTGTTTCTTTAAGCCCATCACTAGTGCAGAGAACACAAATGTGTCCCCCTTTGACCCATTATACCCTCGAGCGGAGTTGTGGGGAGACCTGCTGCTGCGGACATATGCTTGTATCAGGGCCGGAACTAGGGATAGGCAGAATAGGCACATGCCTAGGGCGCAAAGCTGGGGGGGCGCCATGCACTTACCTGCTCCGTCACCTACCCCATGTCCGGTCCCCTTTCTCCCAGACTGTGTGCGCTATAGCTTTGTCTTTTTGAGTCCGGAGTATATGCGCCTGGCAGCGCAGACTCGAGCATGCGCGCCAGTGCCAAGTCGTGCATGTGCGTGCCATCGGCAACTTGCTCATGTGAACCAGCGTCAGCTCACGCATGCGCGCGCAAGCTCTGGTGCGCACGCTCAGCCGGCGGGGTAACCAGCCAGGTTGCCTAGGGTGCCTGGCCGGGCTGGCCTGGCTCTGTCAGTGGAGCAAAATGGCAGAGTGGATGGAAGCAGATCTACTTTCTCAATGTGCATACAAAATGCAGGTGGAGAAAAACAGATCAACTTCCCCATGTGGCACTGCATTAAGACAGCAGAACTGATGCAGCCCTCACTTTGTGTCTTTACATCAAGCATATTGAATGGACAGTGTAGAGAGAACAATTGGACTATAAGAAATCCATTTCCAGTAAAAAAAAAAACAGAAATTTGATTTTTGTAGTGCCATTCAAGGCAAGATTTTTAACTTGAGTTATAAGTGATACAAATGCAATTTGCAACAAATGCTTATTTTACATGGGGTAAATACTTCACCTTTATCATCTGAGCAACATAGCTCTCTGGCCCAGTATAATCAGTCTTATTCTTCACTCTGACCAGCACTATGAAGTATAGATAATTCCAAATATTGTGCTCCTCCTTTATATGCTCTTCAAAGGAGACTGTCTTATTGTCAAATTTGTCTCTCTCCAGTCCTAGAGGAAAACATTTATATTATCAACATTGCATTAATACTAAGACAATTAAACCATTTTTTTAACATTACAGTTAAATCAATTTTACATACCCTGCTTTTAAGTTTTTCGGCATTTTACTTTTTTGTGGTCCCACCAATTTACAATGCATTTCAGTGGGTGCTTTTCCTTGATTTTAATCAAGTTTTCCCAGATTTTATACCAGAATTTTTTTCTGGCTGTGTGCAGATATGTAGAAACTACGTGTCTGCTGCAGCCTCTACTTCCTAGATTCCCCAGTTCTCCTCAGCACTCCCCTCAACCCGGATACTGCAAGATGGAGCTATCCTCTTTGTTCTGGATGTCATCCTCCTCCTCCAGGAGGGGGCATCGGGGGGGTTCACACAAAATTGCACACACATGCATATAACGTGCATTTGACACATACATAATTGCACATTTTTGTTGCTTTTTTATTGTTATTTCTGTGATTATATTAAGATCTTGTTCATTTTTGTGCATTTAAACTATTTTATTGCATTTTCAGTTCTGCATTGATGCTGCTTGTTCATTTCTGTCTGTAAAACTTGTTTGGCCAGGCCAAATAACTGTGATTACACTAGGAAGAAAAATTCCAAACATTGATTTTAGTGTTTGTATTGGATTTTAGTGATTATAGTGCATTCCACTCTGTTCTTTGTAACTTGTTTCTGCCGATGGGATATTTGTCTGCTATATATCCATTTGGGTGCCTCTGTACTCCACATACAGTAGTCTGGTAATTCTATGCATATTGGGCATTAAACTGTTGATATTTAGAACGCTTATGTTGTGAAATGTGGGGCATATAATGGGGGCAAGCTTTGTGATGATTTTCAGACATTTCATAAAAAGCCCCACATTTAGCACAGCTTTGTAGTTTGGAAGTTGGAAGTTGGAAGGCATATTTACCCATTTTGGATTCAACATAATGTGGGCTTTAAAAAAAATATGGTTTTCTAGGGTCTCCATTGTGTTAGGACTTATGGATTTTCAGGTATTTCATCAAAAGCTCTAAATTTGGGAAACATTACATCACTAATTTGGAGTAGAAAGACAAAGTTACCCATTTTGGATTTGCCCAATGTGTACTTTTCAAAAAAATAGAAACCGTTAAGTTCATAAAAGTCTTGATGTTTGACAGTTAGGAGTAGAAAGACATGGTTACCTATTTTGGATTTGGCAGAATGTGTACTTTTCAAAAATATATAGTTTTCTGGGGCAAACCTACTGTTCCACTATTGTTTGAGTTTGGAATTTAAATTATGCCATATTCTGCCTAGTGCTTAAAAATTCAGTAATTGACTCCTGGGAGTTTTTGATCTATAGAAGTCAGACATTTCCATAAACAACTATTTCCTAATGCCAGCAAACCCCCACCAGGCTCACCTCCCACATGCAGAGTATGGCACACACAGGCAGCCTAGAACAGGCAGATTTTTATAGTTTTAAGAAGAGATCAGATTACAGAGTTACTAAAGGAAGCTTTTTAGAACATCAGAAAAGTTTGATTTGTCCTTCTGAGGTATATTGGAGAGGCTTCAGATTGGGTTTTTTGATTTCCTCTTCATCAACTAGCAGTTAGGCAAATTTTATTTATACAAAGAAAGTTGAACTCAATGGAATGTCTTTTGTTACCCAGAGTTACTGTGTTACTTGTACAAAGCATTCATATACTCTAAATGGATTTATTTAAAAAATCATGCTTCTTTTCTCACCACAAATGAAGCAAGTAGTTTTGAGAACCTCTTCTTTCTTTTGCTTTTCACTCCTTAAATCTGCAAATGTGTCAATGATAACCCCAAATATTAGGTTCAAGACGATGATGATGACAATAAAGTAGAAGAGCATATCATAAACTATGCGTGCTGGGAACAGAGCCTCCTGTGGGCAAGAAAAAGTGAGTTTAATTAGTATAGATTTCTTATTATGTCTGTTATGGCAAGCAATTATGTTTGCTTGGTTAGTGACAGTTTTGTGACAGTAGTGTAAATATAGGGATAGTACAGGGAAAAAGTTGCAACAAGATCGGTTTCTATGGACAACATCACCGGTGATCATTGTCTCCAATGTTTTACACAGCATGATAAATAGGCCCCATAGAGTGTAAATGACTTAAAGGGCACCTGTCACAGCCAAAATCAAACACATATTAACAATCTGACCAGTACAACATAAACACGTTTAATCAAACTACATATATAGTTTTTTGAAAAAAACTGCAGGTTTTAAAAAAATCCCTTACTTTGTCAAATGGGTTCTTTCACTGAGGAGTTCATACTGAGACTATAACAGAGACTATAATATGCAAATTTCAGGAGCATGCTCAGATTGTAACACTGCTTTGAGTATTCTACCCAGAATGCCTTGTTTTAATAAAACTCCACTAAAAGTATCACAAGATTTCCCTATCTTGTCCCCTGCTGGTGATGTTATTATGCAAATGAAGGGCACACATTAACTTCCAGCAGGTGGCAGCACTACTGAACAGCAGCTAACACAGAGGTTTGGCTGATTTGAAAATAGCTTAGAAGGGTTGATAAGCAACAAGGAATTTCAACTGAGCATGTGCGAGATTTCACAGCTGCAATTGGCTGGGAAGATATAAGTAGGAGGAGCCAGTGAAATCCAAGATGCCTGCCTCAGCTAGAACTGCAGTGGAGATAGGGGAGATCTTGCAGATCTTGAGCTGATGATTTACATTATACAAACAATTCTAACTGTTTTAAAAATCGGATATCTTGAACTTTCACATAGGGGCAGATTTATTAAGGGTCAAATTTCGAGGGTTAAAAAACCCTCGAAGTAAAATCGTTTGAATTGGAATATCGAATTCGAAGGATTTACCACAAATACTTTGATTGAACGATTGAATAAAAATCGTTCGATCGAACGATAAAAACCTTCGAAACGAACGATTTTAAGCGATCGATCTAAGTATTTTTATTCTACCACAAAAAAGTGCTGGGGAAGGTCCCCATAGGCTAACATTGAACCTCAGTAGGTTTAAAGTGGCAAAGTATGTAGTCGAAGTATTTTTTAAAGAGACAGTACTTCGACTATCGAATGGTCGAGTAGTCGAACGATTTTTACTTCGGATCGTTCGAACCATTCGATTCGATCGGATCTGACCCATTCGATGGTCGAAGTACCCAAAAAAATACTTTGAAATTCGAATTTTTTTGCATTCGAATCCTTCACTCGAGCTTAGTAAATCTGCCCCATAGTGTATTTACTTAGGAAATGATTTTAGTTCTTACTGCAGATGAGAAAGCACTAGTTTTTGATGGAGTCTTTCAACTTCTAAATGTACATAAACAACTTTCTTTAAAAGGCAGCTACAACCTATTTTTTTTTTATCCCAGCCTTAACCCACCACTGCACTGGCTGAATGAACAGAATTAAACCAGAATTAAACTGGCGATATACCTTAAAGCTCATTTAATGAGGTAGAAATTAGCTAGAAATGTTTTGGGCTTCTGTACCAGCCCAAGGGAACCACCGCCCTTTAGCAGTAAAGATCTATGTTTTCAAAGATGCCCCAGTAGCTCCCCATCTTCTTCTCTGCTGATTCACTGCACATGCTCTGTGCTGCTGTCACTTACTGAGCTCAGGGACCCACTCACAATATACAGTACACATAGAATAGAAATGTCACAATATAAGGATGATTAGTAATTACTACAGATAATTACTACATGGCAGCTCAAAAACCAGTGCAACTAGCATCAGAATTTAATAATCAGCCCTGTAGCATCAGCTTATATTACAGGCCAACCTCATTTTCTGCTGGATAATTTGTGACGACCCCTAAGCTTAGCTTCTCAACAGCTGCTCAGAGGCCACTGAGCATGTGAGTGTCACAGACACTTTCCAAGATGGTGAAACCCTGTCACAAGTTTGAAGCCTTGGATCATTGCTTTTATTGACAAGCTGAAACTTTAGGCTGGTGCAATAAGTTCAGTATATAAACTGTGGCTTTTTTTGTTCTATTTTAAAGTAATTTCATGTTAAGCTACTCATGCATGTCACTATGCTGTGTGCAATTAAAGGAGAAGTAAAGCTTAACAAAGTAGGCTAGAAAAACATTAAGTTTTGTGCTTCTGTAGCAGCCCAAGGCAACCACATCATGCACCAGTAGCTCCCCATCTTCTTTCCTGCTGATTCACTGCACATGCCCTGTGCTGATGTTAGTTACTGAGCTAAGGGACCGCCTCTAAATATACAGTACACATATGGGTAGTATGAACTCTCACTTTCATCCATTGATAAATACTATTTTAAAATTCTCATAGAAATTAAATGACGGAATTTCACTCTAGAGGACTGTGGCAACCTCTAACTTGACTTTTTGATATCAAAGAGTGAAGTTAGAGGTCACCACCGTCCTCTAGAGTGAAATTCTGCACTCTCCATTAATTTCTATGGGATTTTTAAAATAGTATTTATCAATGGATGAAAGTGAGCGTTCATCCTTTGATAAATACTCCTTTTAAAATCCCATAGAAATGAATAGAATGTGGTGGAATTTCACTCTAAAGGACTGTGGTGATCTCTAACTTTACTCTTTGATAAATATACCACATAGAATATACAGTCATATGAAAAAGTTTGGAAACCCCTCTCAGCCTGCATAATAATTTACTCCACTTTCAACAATAAACATAACAGTGGCATGTCTTTCATTTCCCAGGAACATCTGAGTACTGGGGTGTTTTCTGTACAAAGATTTTTAGTAAAGCAGTATTCAGTAGTATGAAATTAAATCAAATGTGAAAAACTGGCTGTGCAAAAATGTAAGTACACTTGTAATTTTGTTAATTTGAATGCATATAACTGCTCAATACTGATAACTCGCAACACCAAATTGGTTGGATTAGCTCGTTAAGCCTTGAACTTCATAGGTTGGTGTGTCCAATCATGAAAAAAGTTATTTAAGGTGGCCAATTACAAGTTGTGCTTCTGTTTGATTTTCCTCTGAAAAGGGACAGCATGGGATCCTCAAAGCAACTCTCAAAAGATCTGAAAACAAATATTGTTCAGTATCATGGTTTAGGGGAAGGCTACAAAAAGCTATCTCACAGGTTTAAACTGTCAGTCTCAACTGTAAGCAATGTAATCAGGAAATGGAAGGCCACAGGCACAGACAAAAATTTAGTTATTTGGTCATACAAAAAGCTTGCATTGAAAAACACCTGCTACCTACTGTCAAATTTGGTGGAGGTTCCATCATGCTGTGGGGCTGTGTGGCTAGTTCAGGGACTGGGGCCTTTGTTAAAGTCAAGGTTGGATGAATTCAACCCAATATCAACAAATTCTACAGAATAATGTTCAAGCATCAGTCACAAAGTGAAGTTACGCAGGGGTTGGGTATTCCAACAAGACAATGACCCTAAACACACTTTAAAATCTACAAAGGCATTTATGCAGAGGGAGAAGTACAATATTCAATATTCACAGTCCCCTGACTTGAATATCATCGAAAATCTCTGGGATGATTTGAAGCAGGTTGTCCATGCTCAGCAGCCATCAAATTTAATTGAACTGGAGAGATTTTGTAAGGATGAATGGTCAAAAATACCGCCATCCAGAATCCAGACACTCATCAAAGGCTATAGGAGGCATCTAGAGGCCGCAAAAGGAGGCTCAACTATGTATGGATGTAATATCTCTTTTGGGGTGCCCAAATTTATGCACCTGTCTAATTTAAGGCTGATTAGTAATTAATACAAATATTTACTAAGTGACAGCACAGAAACCAGTGAAACTAGCATCAGAATTTAATAATCAGCTTTGTGGCATCAGCTTATATTACAGGCCAACCTCATTTTTTTCTTGATAATTTGTGACCACCCCTAACCTTAGCTTCTCAACAGCTGCTCAGAGCCCACTGAGCATGTGAGTGTAGCAGACACTTTCCAAGTTGGTGACCCCCTGTGGCAAGTTTGAGGACCCAGATCATTGCTGCTATTGAGAAGCTGGAACTTTAGGCTGGTGCAATAAGTTAAGTATATACAATATGACATTTTTAGCCATATTAATTTTTAGGAGTTTAGTTCTCCTTTAAGGACCAATGTGTTGGGTGTTGAAAATATCTGCAGGTGCATTGAAAAGCTAATTTGGGTTAGTTTTGCAACTATTTAATGACTTTAAAACCCCTGAATCTATTCACACAAGTTTTGTGTAAATGCTGCTTCTTATCCAGCTTTGAAGGTGTCAGTTTTCTGTATAATTCTTTAACTTTCACTTAGAGCTGGGCAAAAACTGGAAGATTAATGAAAACGTTCAACTCTCTGGAGAAGGGACTAAACCTGGGACTGAACATTGTTTTTGCTGATTATACTTAATGGCACAACACATAAATGCAAGAAGGTCCAGCTTCTCTGAGAGATTTGACTAAATTAGAGAACTGGGCAGCAAAATGGTTCAATGAGGTTCAATGTTGATAATGCAAGGTTATCACTTGGGGAAAAAATATAACATTAGCAAAAATGATAGTTATACACCTAAGTGGCATATTTATCAACATTGTAATTTGAATTTTTATCAAGTTTGCGTTTCTTTGCTGAAAAAATCACAAATTGAGCTTTCAGAACTTGCAAAAAAAAAAAGAAAACCTTAAAAAAACATGAATATTAAAATTTGGCATCGAAAAGCTCACAAGTTCATGTAGAAATCAATGAAGTAGTTTTAGCAAAATTCATGTAAATTTTTTTAATTTGCGTTTTCGAGATTGGAAATTTAATAGAATAAATTGAATAAGTGCACATTTGAAATTTTTGAGCTTTTTCAAAACTCAAAAATGTTAAAACTCAATTGTTGATAAATTGGCTTTCAAATTAATGTTTTGGGTGACACCTTAACTGAGAAGGATTTGAGAGTATTTATTGAAAACAGATTGTGCAACTGTAGACAGTTAGAGGCTTCTTAAACAAATAAAATACACGTTTTTGCATAAAAGAGGGCATTGATTTGAGGGAAAGATTATAATTTTGCCACCTTACTTATTCCTGGTAAAGCCACAACTTGAGTATCGAGTTTTGATCCCTGATCCTTAAGAAGAATATTAATGACTGGAAACAAAACTGATAAAATGCATGAAATATTTAACCCATAAGGAAAACCCATCAAAGGGGAGTCTCAGGTGAAAAATGGGTTGATAAGGGGACACAATTTCTCCTTACAAGTACATTAGTGTACATTAAAGACTGATAGAACAAAAGGCCACCCTGTAAGCTTGCTGTCTTTTGAAGCAGTGTAAATAATACTTTATAGTGAAAGCAGTGAAGCTGTAGAATACCCTGTCAGGTGATCTTTTTTGGCAGATTCTGTTAATGCCTATAACTTTAAGGTCCTTGCTGTTCAAAGCCAATGAAGAGTAAGTGAAAATATGTAACTTGGCCCCTTGTGTGCAAACAGAACATTTAGCTGCTTCCTCTGAATACAATGACATTTCTGATAATACATTTTGTATATAAGAAAACTATTACTTATGTCAGGCATAAATATACAGATTATTACTTAATATAACATTACACTAAATATAATTGATGATTTGATGATAAAGTTAAGCATATTTAAAAATTTCTTACATCCTTGGAAGGTTTTCTTAAGACGTCTCCCACACCTCCTCCATTTCTCAGTCCATGGTTAAGTACAGTGATAATGCACATGAGCAAAGTATCACAGGCTCTTTCTTCATCACCATCCTCTTCTAGAAGTATAATTAGGCAATTGAAAGAACATTAAGATTAGGATGGGAGATCCGACGAGAGGCAAATGACAATTGGTAATTAAAAGATGTAAAATCAAGGAAAGGTAGTACAGGATTAAAAAATATTAAATAAATAGCCTGAACAACATTACATTCATCCTTGCAAAGGAATTTGGACAATTTTCTGATTAAAAAATCTGATACTAAAAATCTAAAAACTGAAAGTATCAGATTTTTGTGTTTTTCCCCGTATGCTGCACATTTAGGCTAGATTAGATTTATTAAGGCAGGAGTGCCCATACTTTACTATGCAGGATCTACTTTTAAAGAGGCAGATTTATCAAAGGTCGAAGTGAAAATTTGAATTAAAAAAAATTCAAATTTCAAGCTTATTTTTTATTTAGGGAATAGTCCAAATTCTATTCGAAATTTATCATGTACTGTCGACTTTGACCATTCACCATCTAAAACCTGCCGAATTGCTGTTTTAGCCTATGGGGGACCTCCTACAACCTATTTGGAGTCAATTGGTGGACTTTGAAAAATCTGAGGTTTTTTGGAAAAACTTTGAATCGAATTCGATCAAATGCTCTATTACTTCGAATGAAAATGGACCTATTTGTCCAAAAAGAATTTTTTTTGACAAATTTTTAAAACTTTTTTTATTCAAGTTTCAAAGTTATGGGAGTTCAAAAAAACTCCCATTACTTTGAAATTCGACCCTTGATAAATCTGCCCCTTATTGATGTTGTCCCATTATGATCTATATCCATGATATCACTTTTAGCATTCTGTTTCATGGAAAATATTACTTAAATATTATATTAATTCATAAGAAAATTTATATTACTATATTTAAAAAACAACTATTTCTTATGTAACCTTAAGAATAAATATCTGAATGAAAAGCATGAAATAGGAGGGTGATTTAGTCAAGCTGTTTGTTGACAGTGTCTTGAGATCTACTGATCACCAGCTAAAGGACTACTGGTAGATCCCGATCTACCTTTTGGGCACCCCTGTATTAAGGCAAAGTATAGTACATAGCACCCTTTGTCATACAAATCCAATACTGACCACATCAATAAACACCTATCTATAGTGAATTGCAAATGTGGTAACAACATCATGCTGCAGAGATGCTTTTTATAAACAGTTTCTAGGCATCTTATAACAACTGAAGAAAGAATGTACAGTAAAAGATACAAGGAAATGCTGCAAGATAAATTGTACTAAATACAAATTTAAAGCAACACTTCAGTTAAGAACAAAACAATTAATGTTTTAGAATGAGCCAGTCAAGCCCCAATCTCAAAGACACTGAGAATCTGTGGCACTTTTGAAATACTGAGGTGTGTCAACCAAATAACCTGAACAACATGGAATAAATCTATTAAAACAATAGAGCAAATGCACTACTGAACAACTTGCAATGCTAGGACATCCTTACCTCAAAATACTTAAAGCTGTTAATGCTGAATAAAATTGCATACTAAATGGCATATCCAAATCAGGAGCTAGTAAGCCCAGACCCCTGTCCTGTCCTGCCCTAACCATATTCAGTTACATCTGGGCATGTTAGGAGGCAAATCCTGACCACTTTCCCACAAATCCCCTCCCCCTTTAGGTCCACTGATCTGATCACATACACATACTAGAATCAGTTTTCGTTAGTAGTGAGTTAACCCACTTGAATGTTTTTGATGTGAGGGAGAAAACTGAAAAGCACACAGACATGGTAAAAACATCCAAACTCCTTACAGGTAATGGACTGGTTGGATTTAGCTTTGGCACCAGTACTTTAAAGCACCAGTGCTAAACTTTTATCTACCATGCCACCTTCATTGTTTTAGCAGGTGTAAAACCTGCCCCCCCAGCACTGAGAACAAAACAAAGGCAGAAGCCCATATATCTAGTTACTCTAATGCACATACCTATGTCATTGGTTCTTAGGGAGCTATCACTATTGTCACACCTCAATATAGTGATTTGAGAGGGGTGTCATTTCCTCTTTGGCCTTCCTCTGATAACCCAAGTGGGGAGCCTGGGGTCAAAAAGGCCCAGTAAAGAGTTCTGCCCTAAAGGAACTATCCTTTTTCTGCTAGCCTAAAGTTTATATTTACTCTGTGATCCTTTTGTGCTGTTGGGGATCTGGACCACTTGTCTATGGAAACCCCAACAGTGAACCTTTCCACTTACCAGGCTGTCTGGTGTATGACATGATCATGAGTGATTATTAGGGTCACACATGCATATACAGTACATAAACAGTTGAACTCACCACAGAAAAACTCAGTAACTTTCTATTCATTCCTATGGGATTTTTAAAAGCATCCTTATCAAATGGTGAACTCCATTGATAAATACAATTCTAAAAATCCCATGGAAATTAATAGAAAGTGAGTTTTTTTGTGGTGAGTTCTAATCTCACATTTTGATACTGTAAATCTGCCCCTTAAAGTTTAAAATTCATGCAATGGTCAATTAATTACTATATTCATGTGTTTACCTTCTTCAAAAGAACAAAATATGAAGTATATGTTGAAAAGTTTAAAATTCATAAATGGGAAACATAAATGAGAAAATAGAAGTAGTAAGGGGGAATACTAATTTGATACTAAATAAAGATCAAAACAGGTACTAAAACTTACAATTTTATTTAAAAAAAAGGATAATATTTACCCTCTTCCTCATCAAGTGTTGCAACTCCAACAGTGCAGTCTATCTGATCCTTCTCACAAAATTCAGCAAAAGTGTTTGGTGCCATTGGACTGGCAGCTATAAAAACATTAATTTACATTAATCAGGTCATGTCTATATAATCAATGTACAAACTAGCTGGTCATGCTAAGAATAAAAATTAATAAATTGAGCCAATTTACTACAAGTTAATAGTGGCAATATTCATATTAAAGGAGAAGGAAAGGTTAAAACTAAGTAAGCCTTATCAGAAAGGTCCATCTAAATATACCAGTAAACCCCTAAAGTAGTGCTGCTCTGAGTCCCCTGTCAAAAGAAACACCACATTTCTTTCCTTCTATTGTGTAAACATGGGCTTCTGTATCAGATGTCCTGCCTTCAGCTTAAATCTCTTTGCCCTGGGCAAGAGCATGCTCAGTTTGCTCCTCTTCTCCACCCCCTCCCTTTTCTACTGTAATCTGAGCCCAGAGCAGGGAGAGACTCAGGCAGGAAGTGATGTCACACCATGTTAATACTGCAGCTCCTATTCTAAACAAACAGAGAGTTTCTAGAGCTTTTTACTCAGGTATGGTAAAGCATTCTACAGTATAAATATAGCATTCTATCTTGCACTATTGCAGCTAATCTATTGGCAATAAAATGCCTCCGTAGCTTTCCTTCTCCTTTAAGCAAAACTTAACGCAACTAATTATTAACTAATTTTTAACTTATTAATAACTTAACGTTTGGCTTTTCCTTCCACATCCAGTCCAGACATTAATAGTGCAACTACAACATTCTTAAGGAAGGACCAAGTCCAAGCAGCAATTTACTGCAAAGTGCTTTTATTCACACAGCATGTTTCAGGTGTAGAACCCTTTTTCAAGTGTGAGTGGTACAATTAAAATTGAGCATAAATAAAAAAACACCAACAATGTAACTACCTCCAACTCCTCCCCTTCAATAAGTTGCAGTTGTGTCTTCAAATCCTGCTAAGTGGTTAATAGTAATTGTTAAACAAATCCCCAACAGATATAATATATATGACTAACATTTACAAAAAACATTTAATACTCCATTTATCATTCAGACCTTCTGGTATTTGAGAATTACATTTTTTAATCCAAAAGGCTTCCCTTTGGAATAGTAATTTTCCAATATGTGTGGTTTGTGGAACACATACTAGTGATTAGAAGGGGGACCCTCTTGCTGAGTTTTATCAGATGGTGGAAGATGCTTACAGCAGCCATCCAACCATGAAGAGATGTATGAGTTTCTTAGATGTTAAATTAACGATTACAAATGAAGGCATCCGCACCGAATTATACTGCAAACCCACCGACAGGAACAATATTTTGTCTCCGAATAGTTTCCATTGTCCACACACCTTAAGAGCAATCTCCAAAGCTCAGTTCCTAAGGGTGAAATGTATTTCTTCCACTGAACAGGCTTACCAGGAAGCAGCGCTTAATCTAACACGAAGGTTTGTTGATAGCGGTTATGAAAGCAAACATATAGCCCAAATATCCAAGTAAATTGCTCCAAAAGATAGACAAAGTCTCTTGTTGGTAAACAAAGGAAAGACAAAGTCTCTTGTTGGTAAACAAAGGAAAGGATAAATTACCTACTAAAAGGTATATAATCCCATTTGTATCAAAATATAGTTCCCAAAGTAGGAAGATTGAAACAATTGTAAAGAAGTATTGGCCTATAGTACTCTAGGATAATTATTGAGTAAGGTGGTCAGTGATGTTCCATTGTTTAGTTACACTTGTGGAAAAGCATTGAAAGATATACAGTACTATGCCCTACAGACTTAAAGAAACCTAAGGGAGGGAATACACTAGCAAGCAAAAGGAAGGGCACCTTTGCTTGTCTTAACTGTGTTTGTTGCTCCTCCATTATAAAAGGGGATTCTGTTAATCATCCTTCACAAGGCCATGCCATTAAAGTAAAAGGTTTTTAGCGTGAGACCACAAGTGTGGTTTACCTAATAAAATGCCCTTATGGGAAGGCCTATGTGTGCCAGGTAAAAGAAAGGATTAAAGAACATAAAGCAATATTAGGAATTTTATACCTGGCGGCAATGGATACTTCGGTATCTAGGCATTTTTTTGAAATGGGCCACAATTCCATGCAACTTAAATGGTTAGTATTGGAGCAAGTGAGATCACCACAGTGGGGTGGAGATGTTGGAAAATTACTAATCCAAAGGGAGGCCTTTTGGATTAAAAAATTTAATTCTCAAATACCGGAAGGTCTGAATGATACATGAAGTATTACATGTTTTTTGTAAATGTGATCATTGCCTGATATTTCTTTGTTTCCTTGCAGATATTGGTGACTGCCTTAGCCAGGAATAGAACAGAAAGGGTGCCTTCAAATAACAGGTATCCCAGTCTAATGACTAGCAGTCATATATATTATGTATCATTTATTGTGTAATATGTTTCACTGTGTTTTTACACAGGGTAGGCTTGAAGGGCAGTACCTGAGTTCAAGTTTGACTTTTAGTATGTTTCATTTGGATATAATGGAAATGATTTTGTTACACATGATGGACACTTTGTTGCGGAACTTCACCTCCCCTCCCTTGGTTGGACTATTCACTTTGTATCTGTTGGGGATTCGTTAAACAATTACTATCACCTACTTAGCAGGATCTGGAGACACAGCTGCAACTAATTGAAGGGGAGGAGTTGGAGGTAGTTACATTGTTGGTGTTTTGTTATTTATACTCACTTTTAATTGTACCACTCACACTTGAAAAAGGGTTCTACACCCAAAACATGTTGTGTGAATAAAAGCACTTTACAGTAAATTGCTGCTTGGGCTTGGTCCTTCCTTAAGAATGTTACAGTTGCACTATTCATGTTAAACCAACTTTTCATTCAATTCCAGTGTTTGTGTCTTGCAAGGTATATCTAGCTGGAAGGAAGTTCTGAACTCTGTTGTTAAAAGGATTAAAGCTGTACTCATGCATTGGTTCAGCATGTCTCTAAAATGACTACATTTATTTTTAAGATATGCAAAATCAAAGATTGATGTCCTCCATACTTTATTTAGGCTAATCTAACTTTCCCTTATAATACAAAATATTTGCTACTGTGTGGACCAGTGGCATAATTAAATGTTACTGGGCCCCACATCAAACTCAATTTACAAACTCAAACCATTGGTAAGTTGACCCATTTTACCCAGATATATTGAAACTGCCCTTTAACTATGGCCTTACTGGGCCCCCTGCAATTGTAGGGTCTGCATCCTCTGTAGTTACACCCCTGGTGTGGACTACACAGCAGCTTGCTTATACTGTATAAACTATAGTAGAGTTTCAGAAGCTAACACACCAGTTTTACCAGTGCAGAATTACAGTACATTTTACTTTAATTACTTAAAAACACTAATTTTTTAGTGTTACTGTTCCTTTCAGCATATGTTTTTGTATCATCTCTAGCCTTGCAGGTGTCTTAAGACAGGAAACGCTCAGAGACAGTACTAAAAAAGATTACCTTTACTTATTGGAGGATAAACAATCTATATACTTAAATTCTCCACACCAGCATTATTTCTTACTGAGGTGAATAGAACAGACCTTGACTGTATGATGCTTAAAGTTGGTGCATAAGTCATTAATTAACACAAGTTTAACAAACATACTTTCGTCTATTGTTTTAATTAAGATATATCTTTTTTGTTTTGTGTAAATAAAATCTGCGGATGTCTTATAGACAGTAAAAGTTAGAAAATTAAAATGCATGTAGCAATACAGCCCTCATCCCGGGGATTATGCTGGACTATGCTGAATCATCTTTTAAGCATGTGATTTTGTGCCCCTTAGTGCTCTATAACACTTGAGTCTGGGGGTTTTTATAAACAAGGACCTTAAAGGAGCCTTAATGCCTGATAAAAGAAGTAGGCTAGAAATGTTGTACATTATGTTTTGGGCTTTTGTACCAGTCCAAGGAAACTACACCCCTTTAGTCTGGAAGATGTGTGCCTCCAAAGATGCCCTGGAAGCTCTCCATCTTCTTTTCTGCTGATTCACTGCACATGCTCTGTGATGCTGTCACTTACTGAGCTTAGGGACCAAATTAAAAAATACAGTACACATAAAATATAAATGTCACAATATAAGACTTATTAGTAATAAGTCAGATTTCTTCTTAATTGGAGGCAGGACTGTCTTAGACTGAGAAAAAAGAGAGAAGTGGACTGTATAACTTTCTAAATATTTTAGATATTTTACAGCTTACATTTAGGTATTCTAATATGGATTCAAAGCTCTAAATAGGGCGACCTGATCTGTTTCTGAAAGCTCCCTCTTACCCTTTGGCAGTCGATCCACCTCCATGATGAAGTCATCTTTAAGGAAAAGGAACCCCACGATTGAGAAGAGATATACCAAGATAAGGGCAAGCAGGGCAGTCAACAAGATGGAGCGTCCATTTCGTGTCACACTCTTTATCACATTGAATAGAGTTTCCTCCCGGTAGATGAGATCAAATAGCTGAGAGGGTTAATATATAAGAAATGTAAGCAATAATGCTTCTCTGAAAATAACATCAACTACAAAACCCATAAACAGATTAAACTGATTCTGTCACAAAGAAACATCACTTAATATAGCTCCTCATGCAAAATCATGTACTGTTTTTCAATAGAACAGATTTTTTTAAAATATAAATTTGAGGCAAAACATGTTCTTACTTTTTCAGGTCCTCACAGTCTTTTATACTGCTGAACTAAGAGCTGAACAAAGGTAGGTAACAAGATAACACTTCTCCTCAAGAATTTGGCTGCCTGAACTGTTAGGAGCTCCATGTTTCTATGCTGCTTCTCACATTCTGGGAGAGAAACTGTGCTGTATTTTAGCTAGTGGGGAAATGGGCAAAACTGCCCATACTGCCTCCGACACTTTTGTGGCCCTGTGCTCTCTATAGGTAACAGCGTACATGAAAATACATTTAAATTACTCTATAAGTGAATTGCTGCCGGTAGAACTGACTTCTTCCATGTTTTTGTGCAGTTATGCAAGAACTCAGTTTTATCTGTGATGATTCAAATATGAATCAATTCAAAAGGTATTTTGGGTACTTTGTTGTCCAACAGGAGGTTGATTTCCTGTGGGCAACAAAGTGCTCCATCTGCCACTTCCCTAACATCTACAGCTTAAACCCTGCCTGCTTGTCAGAGCTTCTAATAATTTTAATTGTGCTGAGGGTGACACACAAACAGAGGTACTTGTTTGTACTTGCTAATGCTAGTGCTTTGTGTATGAGTTTTACACTTGTGCTCCCACCCATGGTAAATAATTGTATATGTCTTATAATATACATTCCTTTTACATAAACAAAAATAATAAAGTTCACTTTCAGGTATTGAAAATCTTACCAATATGCTGTAAAACAGTTCATGAATAAAGAGGCCGAGAACACTGGTCAGAATATAAGCCACGTGGTATAGGAATTCCACATCCATCACCATTGCTTTATATCCACGAATAAAGGTTCCCCGATTGCCCACAAAGCTCACCACAAAGACAATTTTGTTTGTAAGCTGTTAGTAAACAATAAAAAATTATGTGTTTTTTATAAACAAAGACCAACTTTTTTGCATCAAACACTATTCATTATGGGTTCATTTTTGGGCAGAGTTCATTGACACAAAAGCAGATTAAAATATATATTTAATGTATTTTCAGGTGGTTTATTATAGTCTCTTTCTTTGTTTTTCACATTTGAAATGCAGCCACTATGATGTGTAGAAAAGCACATAAGTCAATCGTCAAAATGATACAGTATGAATGGTATGGAAGCTTAAACCAATATACCCGTGAAAACATACTAAAGTGCCTAGCTGATCTTCCCAACTTGTGGAATCATATACCACCCGCTATCCAAGAGGTCGGTATACAAATAAGATGTTACGTCTAGAACAAGTAGAAGTCATGAAAGTTTTGCCTAGACAAAAATGTTGAACACAAGTCTTTTTTTTTTTTTTTTTTTAATCTCACGTATCTATTGTGTTGTATGATATATCCTAATAGTGTTGTACTGCAACCCCTGGTTTACTACACCACATCATCTTCTAGCTTCTTGTTAGAAGATAAAATAGAACTATGGAGACACAATGGGCTTTGTGAGATAAAAAAAAGGCAGAGAGCAGCAAATATATAATTTATGGTGTTGACACAGATGCTAGCAATGCAATGAAAAGGGTTCACTTTGAGCTATGCTGTGCAGTGTGTTGTCTTTCAGAGCATGTCTGTTAGATTGTAGGTTAGGTGAACTCTAAGCCAGTAATACCTTTATTGAAGGGACAAAGGCAAAACAAAAAATAATTATATGTTTACTTCTTAATAGTTACTTTTAACAAATACAAGGAGAATTAAAAGATAATGAAGGTACAGTATACTGTAATAAGAAATAGCTGTTCATTAAGAATGCTGTTTTTTTATATGATGGGTTGGGATAAAGGACATTTTATACTTTCCAATGGTAGCCCGTCTTTGTATATGTACATTATACATGTATAAGTATTATTATGCTTTGGAATCAGGTCCGGACTGAGAATTAAAATAGGCCCTGGCATTTCAGGTACAAAGAGGCCCAATCAGCCCCCACCAGCCCACTAAATACTGACTTTCTATGGCACCTTATAGCAGCCCCTCTGGCATTTGCCAGAACCCACAGATTGCCAGTCCGGGCCTGTTTGGAATAATATACATGTAGAAGTAAAATGAAAGACTGGTTGATAAGCGCACAATGTTTTAGAGCAATAAGTTCAGAGATATTCATTATTCACTATTATTCAAATATGTTTATGCATAACACGAAAACAGACTTGTGTCCAAGTCACAACACTGTACAGCATAGGTCAAAGTAAACCCTGGAGATTTTACATTTGCATTGCTGCCATTACTGGGTCAACACCATAAATTATATGTTTGCAGCTCTAAAAACACATTTATTCCAATTCATTGGAATGGAATTCAAAAAGGTAGAATCTACGTTGCTGGCAATTTAACTTTTTTGCCAGTGGTATAGATTCAACATTTTTGGCAGTCAAAAGGTTAAATCTTAATCTTTACTAGAATTAGATACAGTAAAGAACGATTATGTTTTCAAAAACATCGATTTTTAAAAACCATAATGCCATAGATTTTTCATTTGAAACATATAAAAAGATAGTTCTTTGAAATGTATTGCTTGGTCCAGAGCCAAGCAGTCTGGATAATAGATACACGTCTTACATTTAATCCTCCCAGTATGTAAAGAGTTGGGCCAATTCCCAGGTAGTAGACAGAGCGCAGGATCAGAGCCACAATCAAAGGCCGAAAGCCATAGCGCTTTGTAAACAAAGACATAATTGAGAAACACACCATGCCCCAGAATAGAAGTGAGATCAAAGGTGAATCCAGAATTCCTGTAGGGGCACAAAAAACACATGCAAAGTATGTATACACAAACAAGCTTGTTTTATTTTAATGTAATGAGGTTTCTACCTCATTTTTTTTGTATATAAAACACTGCAGTACTTATTTAAAAACTTAAATTTTTTTAACAAAAGCACCTATTTAGGAGATGCTTCTTACAAAAGTTACTGTAAATCATTTTAGATAAAATTAACAACTGCAGCAGCACCCCGATCTTTGATCAAAACTTTTTATTCATGCAACAACGGCAACGTTTCGGGCTATACCAGCCCTTTATCAAGCCATTTTAGATAAATTATGACAGTGACTTTTTTGTACCTGATTTGTGCAGTGACCATGTTTCTTTTCATAGACCTTTTCATAGACTGCACTACAGTGGTGCCATGATTGCATTTTTGAATTAAGGATCTAGGTCACCTTTTTTGGAACAATGTAAATACATTCATATTAAGGGTAACTCACCTTAAATCTATTTTTATTATGGTACAGAGATGTATATTCTAATTCAATTTGTATTGGTATTTTTATGTGGACCTTGAATCAGGTATGTGATTTGTTATCTGGAAACCAGCTATCCAGAAAGTTTAGAATTATGAGAAGACAGTCTCCCATGGACTCCATTTAAATAAAATAATTCAGATTTTTTTAACTGATTTTCTTTTTCTCTGGATTATAAAAACAGTACCTTGTACTTGATCCCAACTAAGATATATTAATCCTTCTTAGATGAAAAACAAAATCATTTTGAGTAGACACTGAATGGAGATCAAAATTATAGCATTATCCCTTATATGCAAAAAACACCCAAGTCCCATTGCATTCTGGATAATAGGTCCCATGCCTGTATAACCATATTGGCTGCTAGGGTAACATTTACACTAGCATTTACTCTAACAACCAGGCAGCTAAATTAATAAGTGAAAGGGTTACACTTATTAATGTTCCCCATGATGCCTTATATTTGGCTGCAATTATATTCCTCCTTCATTGTCTTTAAAATATTCTTTTTTTTTTTTTTCGTGTTTAAATGTTTTTATTGTTTTTCATATAAACAAGCAAAATTTCAAACCAAAGATCAAAGAACAAAGCTATACAATGAGGCACACCTAATCAACTTGTTGTGGCACTGGCTAAATGCACAGAAATAAAAATAAAATAGTTTTTAATTGGTGATGTCACCTAAACAATTTGCTAGATTACAAATGAGTAAATTAAAACAAAACCAACAACTTAACTACCAAATCACACTCAGTGAATTTTTGTAAGATTCTTAACTGTTACAATCATACAAGGAATGAAAACTACTTTTTATGGACACATCAGATTAACCACTATAAGAAAATTATAACTGTAACAAGCCCAGAATGCGTGGTTTGAAGCTAGAATCAATTTGGTCCCAGAATATTGACCAAGTTTCAGTAAATTTTCTTTTTAGATGGGGTTCTGCTGATTTAATCCTTATCGCTTCTTGCCAGCAGAGTTGATTTAAAAGGGACTGTATATCTGTTAAACAAGTTGTGGTCCACATTTGATTTAAAATTGTGGCTAGAAAACAAAAATTTCCAAGTAAAAGTGAGTCTCTGAATAGGGGATTCGTTTTAAAAACAGTGGGTACTTCATTCCATTTATTATGTACACTAGCCAAAATGTTGGGGTAGGTGTTACAACAAATTTCAAGTTTCGGGTAAGTAAATCTTTCTCTTCCAGATATCTACTCTATAAGGTATCTTGTAATAGAAGCTAATTTGAAGGTCCTGAAATCAGGAACCTTCAACCCCTCCCCTCCAAATTCTTTAGGACAACATAACTTTGAAAGAGCAATTTTAGGCTTCTTATTCCCCCAAATGAACTTGTTCAATTATGTTCAGTATGCTTTAAAAGAAGCGGCAAGTTAAAACGTGGGTACATTAGTTTAGGAAAAATTTATATTTAAAAAAAAAAAAAACAATCTTCCCTTTTAAATTCAGGGGAGTATTTTTCCATTTATGACAAAGGTAAAGCACCTTGTTAATAGCAGGAGTAAGATTCAAAGCGCAGAGTTTGTTCAGATCTGCTGGAATTTTAAGTCCTAAGTAAGTTAAATGGGGTTTAGGATTTTTAAGATTCAACTTTCGAGGAGAGAGCCCCGAAATGGCTATATTAATATTCAAAATTCCTGTTTTATTGGCATTTATTTTGTAGCCCGAAAAGGACCCAAACTCTTCAAAGATTTTCCCCAGTGAGTCATTGACATTTTGAGTCATCAGTAGCAGATCATCTGCAAAGGCTAGCGATTTCAAATTAACTTTATTGATTCTGATGCCTTGGAAGCAGTTCAAGTTATTAACACTCTGATCAAAGGTTCAAGCGAAATATTAAAGAGTAATGGGGACAAGGGGAACCTATATGAATTTTAAAGAAGGAAGAGTTCACTCCAGCTATTACTATCTGGGATTCAGGAGAGGTGTACGCTTGTATACCTCTTCTGAATCCCAGATAGTAATAGCTGATAATTATCTGATAAAGCTGGAAAAGGGGCCTGTGATCCCAAAACGATTCAGGCAATTGAAGAGATGATTCCATATTGCGTTATCAAAAGCCTTTTCGGCATCAAGACTAACTATAGTGCATGGGAGATTGTGGCTTCTGGCATGGGACATAGCAGAGAGTACTGCTCTGATATTCTTTATGCCAGACCTCTTCCTTAAGAAACCATTCTGGATTTCGGAGATAACTGATGGAAGGAAAAAAGAGAATCTGTCCGCTAGAATCTTGTATAGCAGTTTGATGTCCTGATTAAGTAACAAAATTGCTCTATAACATGTAGGTAAAGTAGGGAGAATTATCAAATTAGACAGTGTAGTGGTTAAGAGCTTCTTGCCCATAAGTTAAATATCATTAAAGAGCTCTGCGAGAAAAGGAAAGATTTTAGTCGTTAATAGTTTGTAAAATACTGGGGGTAGACCATCTGGCTCGCCTGCTTTTTTCTTCTTAAGATTTTTAATAGCATTTGAGACCTCATCAATTGATATAAGTTTATTTAAATTAAGATTTGAACATTTTTGAAAAATTTACTTTATCGAGACTGTAGTTGGGAGAAGAATATAGCGTTTTGTAAAATTCCTTAAATATATTAACTAGTTTTGAAGGGCTATTGGTCAGGGAGCCAATTTTGTCCTTCACTTTTATCAATTTATAATTGATTCCAGCTCTTAAATAGTTAACCTAAACATTGTTAGTGTTGGCCAATTTTGCTTTTGAGTACCGGGCAAAGAAGGAATCTCTTAAAGGAATTGTTCAGTGTAAAAATAAAAACTGTGTAAATAGATAGGCTGTGCAAAATAAAAAAAATGTTTCTAATATAGTTAGTTAGGCAAAAATGTAATGTATAAAGGCTGGAGTGACTTGATGTCTAACATAATAGACAGAATACTACTTCCTGCTTTTCAGCTCTCTTGGTTTACACTGATTGGTTACCCTGGTTACCAGGCAATAACCAATTAGAGACTTGAGGGGGGGGGGCACATGGGTCATATCTGTTGCTTTTGAATCTGAGCTGAATGCTGAGGATCAATTACAAACTCACTGAACAGATATGTCCCATGTGGCCCACCTTCAAGTCACTGACTAGCTCAGATAGAGCTGAAAAGCAGGAAGTAGTGTTCTGGCTATTATGTTACGCATCCAGTCACTCCAGCCTTTAAACATTAAATTTTTGGCTAACTAACTATATTAGAAACATTTTTTTATTTTGCACAGCCTAACTATTTACACAGTTTTTATTTTCAAACTGAACTGTTACTTTAAAATAAGCCAAGATTTTAACGAATCAGTTATCACCTTGTACTTTTGGACATTTTCGGGCGAGGGAACGTTTTTCAGATTGCTATAACAATCTCTTTGTTGCTTACTCAACTTCAAAAAATTGTCATTTACTTTATGATAGAGGCAAATCCTATAGGAGGAAAACTCACCTCTAATGACCAACTTCCAGGTCTCCCGCAATAAGGGGAGGTTGTCTTTATGTTGGGCATTTTTAATAAGAATAGATCCCATCTTTCTGAGAGCATTTTAGAAAATTCTGGTTGATCAGCCAACATCAATGGGAAAGACCAGCGCTTAAAATTTTCTTCACTACTTGTGATGTTTACTGTATTACTGCTATTACTGTAATAGAGATTGCTGTGGTTAAATTTGTTAGTGTTCTATAACTATATCTTGCTGCATTCTGGGCTAGATGTTGTTAAAATGGCTTATACATCCTTCCATATTCTGGAGCACATGGGTATTTGTGCACAGATAACTAGCTTCTACAGTCATATGAAAAAGTTTGGAAACCAATCATAATTCTTTGGAGTTTTGTTTATCATTGGCTGAGCTAGCAACTTCCTTTTAATTTATAATATGCCTTATGGAAACAGTAGTATTTCAGCAGTGACATAAAGTTTATTGGATTAACAGAAAATATCCAATATGCATCATAACAAAATTAGACAGGTGCATACATTTGGGCACCCCAAAAAGAGATATTACATCAATACATAGTTGAGCGTCCTTTTGCAGCCTCTAGATGCCTCTTATAGCCTTTGATAAGTATCTGGATTCTGGATGGCGGTATTTTTGACCATTCGTCCATACAAAATCTCTCCAGTTCAGTTAAATTTGATGGCTGCCGAGCATGGACAGCCTGCTTCAAATCATCCCAGAGATATTCAAGTCAGAGGACTGCGACGGCCAATCCAGAATATTGTACTTTTCCCTCTGCATAAATGGCTTTGTAGATTTCGAAGTGTGTTTAGGGCCATTGTCTTTTTGGAATATCCAACCCCTGTGTAACTTCAACTTTGTGATTAATGCTTGAACATTATACTGATGAATTTGTTAATATTGGGTTGAATTCATCTGATCCTCAACTTTAACGGGGCACAAGTCCCTGAACTAGCCACACAGCCCAATAGCATGGTGGAACCTCCATCAAATTTGACAGTAGGTAGCGGGTGTTTTTCTTGAAATGCAGTTCTTCTTCCACAATGCAAAGCGATTTTTGTTATGACCAAATAACTACATTTTTGTCTCATCAGTCCAAAGTACTTTGTTCCTGTATTTTTCTTGGCCTGCCAGACCTGGGTTTTACAGCAACTGTTCCTGTGGCCTTCCATTTCCTGATTATATTCCTGACAGTTTAAACCTCTGAGGTAGCTTTTTGTAGCCTTCCCCTAAACCATGATACTGAACAATCTTTGTTTTCAGAACTTTTGAGAGTTGCTTTGAGGATCCCATGCTGTCACTCTTCAGAGGAGAGTCAAACAGAAGCACAACTTGCAATTGGCCACCTTAAATACTCTTTCTCCTGATTGGACTATGAAGTTGAAGGCTTAATGAGCTAATCCAACCAATTTGGTGTTGCCATTAATCAGTATTGAGCAGTTACATGCATTCAAATTAGCAAAATTACAAGGGTACCCACATTTTTGCACAGCCAGTCTTTCACATTTGATTTAATTTCATACAACTGAATGCTGCTTCACTAAAAATCTTTGTTCAGAAAACACCCCAGTATTTAGATGTGATGTGATGTGGGAAATGAAAGACATACCACTGTTATCTTTTTTGTTGAAAGTGGAGTAAATAATGATGCAGGCTGAGAGGGGTTCCCAAACTTTTTCATTGTATACAGTGCATCTAGATATTCTGCACTGGCAAAGGTAGCCACCAGAACCATAAACCATGCAGGAGCCAGAGCTTAGCTTAGTTTCACTCTTGTCCTTAAAAGCATCTCCTGAAAACCACTAATAACCTATGAAATGTTTTGGAGTGGCTGAACTAGTCTGAAATGTGACTTTATTTTATCTAAATAGCACAGTTAATCTTAAACTCTAATGGAACAATTCAGTGTAAAAATAAAATAATGGGTAAATATATAGGCTGTGCAAAATCAAAAATGTTTCTAATATAGTTAGTTAACCAAAAATGTAATCTAAGGGAGCCACATGGGACATAACTGTTTAGTGAATTTGCAATTGTTCCTTAGCATGCAGCTCAGATTTAAAAACAAATGGTTATGACTCATGTCCCCCCCCTCAAGTCACTGATATGTTACTGCCTAGTACCCAATCAGTGGAAACCAAGAGAGCTGCAAATCAGGAAGTAGTGTTCTGGCTATTATGTTAGACACCCAGTCACGCCAGCCTTTATACATTACATTTTTGGCTAACTAACTATATTAGAAACATGTTTATTTTGCACAGCCTATCTATTTACCCAGTTTTTATTTATATACTGAACAATTCCTTTAAGTATGATACAGGCTGGTATTCTAAGACAATTTGTGATTAATGCAATTGTAGAATGGCGCAAACATGAAACACACAAAATGCTACAGGTTACACAGTATGACAAAAGTTCTTAGGACTGCTGTGGGGGGCAGTTTTGGTAAGAAATTTTTAATGTATGTTTGAGAAACAGGTCATCTGCTGCATATTTGGGAAGTGTTAAAAATCATTCAGTTGTGGAGCACACTGACTCCAAGGTATTTCATTGAAATTACATACCAATATAGACTGATAAAAAAGGGCCCTGCTCTTTAGTTATAAACATTAATGGGGGAATGTAATATTGGTCGCTAATGAAAAAAATCATTCACAATTCATTTGCAATGCGAATAAATGCAAATAAATGTTCTCAAAGTGAATATAGACATGTTGATATACACCTGATTTCAGGTATAACTTGTGCCTATTGTATTCAACTATACTGATGTAGGGATGTGAAAATTTAGACACCCTTACCCTTTATTGACAGGCACATCCTTAGTGATATGGACGCCTTAGTGCAGGTGTCCCCAACCTTTTTTACCTGTGAGCCACATTCAAATGTAAAAAGAGTTGGGGAGCAACACAAGCATAAAAAAGTCCCTTGGGGTGCAAAATAAGGGCTGTGATTGGCTATTTGGTAGCCCCTATGTGGACTGGTAGCCTACAGGAGTCTCTACTTGGCACTATACTCAGTTTTTATGCAATTAAAACTTGCTTTAAAGCTTGGAATTCAAAAATAAGCACTTGCTTTAAGGACCCTGAGAGCAACATCCAAGGGGTTGGAGAGCAACATGTTGCTCGCGAGCTACTGGTTGGGGACCACTGCCTTAGTGGGTCCTTATGGGGGCTTTGTGCTTATGTAATCCCTGCAGTTCTCACAGTGGATGCTAGATGGCACTGTGGCAGAATATAAAAGGCTTGCAAACCATGAGGTCAGTGTCCATTGCTGCTGAACCTTTCCTCTGTTATGCCACAAAGGTTAGGGGTGGTGGAACTCAGCCTGAGTATAGTGAAGTGATAGTTATACACTTTAATAGATCACTCTAGGAGTGATAGATAGGGTGTGTAGTTGAGCAGCTCAAAGCTCCGACGAGGATATTAGAGGGATTAAGATCCCGGGTATTACTGACCCCATAGTAGGGACTAAGTGTTAGACTCAGGGGAGTACATAGTCTTCTGAGTTCCACCTAAGGTAATCCTGAAGATTGGGGAAATACCTTCCAACCAGCTGCCTAACTCTCTACGTGTACTCTTTACTTTGCAGAGAGTCATTCTATGTTTGGTACAGTGAGTATATCTTGTTATATTGGTTGATCTATGTGTTACTTTATGTTCCATGCTCCATTGTGAACTCTGGTTTTGGTTAATAAACTCAGTTTATGGTTTAAGCAAAATAAAACTACTGGCGCCCAATCTTGTGTGCATTTCACACAATTACAGTTGCACTACACCCTGCCTCCACCCCGCTGCGATGGCTTACCCCTGAGAAAAGAGTCTTATGGGTGGTATTAACCCACGCAGAAAGTAGATAACACAGACTTCCATAAAGTCCGCTACACTGTATTCAAGTACATTTTACTTTAAGTTTCATCTCGTAGGATGTAAAAAAACATGATTACTTACCTATAGATGCACCCTCCACATAAGGGTAGAAGAAAGCTATTATAAGATTGATGAAAACAGCTAGGTTGAATGAGATTGTACCCCAGAGAGTCATTCGGCCTGAAAACCAATACATCAGTGGCATACCTAAAAAGAAAATACAAAGCGGGCAAAAATTAACATTGTTACTGAGAAAAAAGTTAGCCTTCTGCTAACTGACGCACTGGCCGGGTATCAGGTATGTGATTACAATCAATGGGTGGTGCCTAACATTGCCCCCAGTGATTAAAGCGGTGGTTCACCTTTAAGTTAACTTTTGGTGTGTTATAGAATGGCAAATTCTTAGCAACTTTCCAATTGGTCTTCGTTATTTATTTTATATAGTTTTTTAATTATGTGCCTTCTCCTTCTGACTCTTTCCAGCTTTCAAATGGGGGTCACTGACCCTATCTGTAACAACAAATGCTCTTTAAGGCTACAGATGTATTATTATTGCTACTTTTTATTACTCATCTTTCAATTCAATGCCTCTCCTATTAATATTTCAGTCTCTTGTTCAAATCAATGCATGGTTGCTAGGGTAATTTGGACCCTAGCAACCAGATTGCTACAACTGCTAACTGGAGAGCTGCTGAATAACAAGCTACTATAAATCTCAGAATATAACTCTCTACATCATACTAAAAGTTAATTCAAATGTGAACAACCCCTTTAAGGATAATGACACATGGGAAGATTTTTCGCCTGCAAATTTTTTGACGCAGCTGCGGGTGAAAAATCCCTCGAAAATGGCTCTTCATTGCCAGTAATTGAAATCTTAGGCAATATGTCCAATGTATCACTAAATCGCCTTTGGGCAAATATTCGGGAGATTTGTCACCCACGTCAAAAAAATTGCGGGTGAAAAATCTAGTGTGCCACTACCCTAAGACTCTCCTTCTCCTTTAAATCCTTTAAATTACATTAATGATGCTGTGTTGGGAGTGATACCATCTGCACACAAATTGGAAATCTAGTACTACAATCAGCCTGCAATTTACATTAATTTGTACCCACATTGGTAACCTTTGTACAAGCTGCAGCACTGGTTGCTGGGACGTGCCTCTCATTTCTAGGTTGTGACAATATAGCCCTTAGGATGTACAGTATGTGTTAATTTTGTATGCCTACTTCAACATACAATGACCACACTAATCAGACTTTATACAAGATACATTATAACCAAAATTGTTTGTCTACACTCAATAGCAATACAGCAATACTCCATATTTCATGGTGCTATGCTACTTTAAAGGAATTGTTCAGTATAAAAATTAGAACAAGGTAAATAGATAGGCTGCACAAAATAAAGAATGTTTTTTATAAAGTTAGTTAGCCAAAAATGTAATGTATAAAGGCTGGAGTGACTGGATGTATAATATAATCGCCAGAACACTTCTTTCTGCAGTAGCCAATCAGTGACTTGAGGGGGTGGGGCACATGGGTCATAACTGTTTGCTTTTGAATCTGAGCTGCATGCTAAGTATTAATTGCAAATTCACTGAACAATAATGTTCTATGTGGCCCCCCTTCAAGTTGCTGACTAACTCAGAGTTAGAGAGCTGCAAAATAGGAAGTAGTGTTCTGTTATAATAGACATCAGGTTACTCCAGCCTTTCTAGCTTACATTTTTGGCTAACTAACTATATTAGAATTTTTTGTATTTTGCACAGCCTATCTATTTACCTAGTTTTTATTTTTACACTGAACTGTTTTTTAGTTTAAAACATTTAAGAACCTTTAAGTGTATTAACACTTATTGTATCTATAAGGCAGTGGATACTGATGTGGAGGTGGCTCTTCTAGCTGCTGTTGATAAGCCTCCCAACACATATTGTTTGATTGCAGTGATAATACTGGGAGTCAGTAATGTCCAGTATTTTCTCAGTGTATGCCCAACTTAGTTCTTAACAGTTTTCTTACTTTTATAGAAAAAAAACTCACTGGACCCACACCTTTGTCTAGGTACTAAAGCACCTAATTTGAGTTATCTTTTTCTTTGCCCCTTTATTATTTTTTAATCACCAGGTATACACACCAATGTGATACACAACAAAGTATAAAAGTATAAATAAAATGTAACCTTTAAATAAGGGGTTATATTATATAGATATGAGACTATTTACAACTGGTCTTTTTTATTTATTGTGCTTTTTTATTAAAGGAGAATGAAATATTAAAACTAATTAAGCCTTATCAGAAAGGTCCACCTAAATATACCAGTAAACCCTCAAAATAATGCTGCTCTGAGTCCTCTGTCAAAAGAAACACTGCATTTCTTTCATTCTATTGTGTACACATTGACTTCTGTAGCAGACTTCCTGCCTTCATCATCAAGGGTGAAAATAGACGAACTGTAGCAAACCCTATGCCTCGTGTTTCATTACTATCCTTACTTCGAAGTTTCCGTTGCCACTCCATTTCATTGTGAAGGAAAGCTGATTGGTCAAAAAAGTCGCTAACTTTGCTTCCCTGCTCATCCTGTTCTGTGGTGGTGAAAACCCTATGCTTGGTTTCCTCTGTTAGGAATTTACAGATGCTTGGGACAGAAAATACAATTTGTTCCATGCTTCTGTCCATACGTACAATCTGTGAAAAAAGGAGCAGAAGTATTAAAAACACAATTTTTCTTTGTTTCATTTTTTGTCTCATTAATATTCTACATTCATTATTATTCAAATTCTGCTGTGAAGTTACATGTCTGGACTTTCTTAAGGAGACTGCACTGCATAATAAATACAAAACACCAGCAATTACTTGGGCTAGCAAGAAAAATCCAGACTCCAAATCTTGAACATAAGGCAAGTGAAAGAGAGGCAAGTGGAAGAGTTACATATTCAATCTCTTTTTAATGGATAGATTGGATAGGGTATGTTTGGTGGCATCAAAACATAACTGAGAAGGATAATAGAAAATTGATACATTGAATTAAAAGTACATTAATGTGTAAAAGTTCATCCTTATTTAGATGCATCTCTGACTTGAGGCAGTTTATTCTAAGAAATGTTATAAGATAGATTGTTGTAGTAAAAAATTCAAACCTCTATCTGTGAAGTATGCTTAGCATAATATGACAATGGATCTTCCTCTTCTTCTTGGACAGGAGCAGTAGTGGATTTTAACATCTGGGTAAACTGCTTATTATTCAGACTAAGCTGTAAAAGCAACAGAATATATTTAGACTTAGACATTTAAAATAATGTAAAAGGCAAATTATGTTTAATTTTTATATCTAAATATAATGTAATATATATTATATATAATGTAATATAGTCTGGGAGACCAATGGCACAATGGCCCTTATAACTGAAGGAGTTGTGGTTGGGCTTGGGTGTTTTACTATTGAATGCTGTTCTCATATCTATCACAAGAAGGGAACATATCAGAGTGACTGAAGTTTATCAGAGCACATGTCGCAGGGCTGGGGCATTAGCATGTCTAGTAACACATCAGATTTCAAAATTAATATTTATTTTTTCCTGCATTTTGTAAAAAAACATGTTTTCCCATGACAGAATCCCTTTAAGGAGTGATGGATATAGATCCAAGGATAAGCTGGAAAGTGTCAGGAGAAGAAGGCAAATAATTCATAAACTATGATGAAGACCAATTGAAAAGTTGCTTAGAATTGGCCATTCTATAACATACTAAAAGTTAACCTGAAGGTGAGGTATTGTAAGAATTCTCTCTGGAACTATGTTCTAGGTCAATATGCATTAATTTAACCATTCTATGTGGTACTACATCAAATGCCTTTAAAAGTAGATTGCACTGCAATTCCACTGCCTTCCCAGAATCTCGGTTCCTGCTCAGCTCCTCAAAAAAAGCTTTTCAATTTGGCAAGATCAGTTACGTATAAAACCATGCTCATAGTATATGATTATAAGAAGCCATTGGTGATCAGGAGCCCCCTTGAAGTAAAAAAAGCCTTCCCCCCACAAGTTATAAAAAGCCATTGGTGATCAGGGGCCCCCCTGCAAGTAAAAAAAAAAAATTGGCCAGATTCCCCCAAATTTTTAAAAAAATTGCTTGACCGTGTTTTTTGTCTAAGGGGGGGGGGCGGCCATGCTTCACTTACTTGATTATCCGGGCTCCCCTACTTTCACCGTGCTGCACAGCAGCTCTGTGCATGGAAGATTTTCCTTAGGCACAAAATCCTGCGGGCCTGGGACAACTGTCCCCCCTGTGACCCCCTGATGGTGGCCCTGACTATGTTACTTTAACACCAACACGTCTATCAAGCCACAAAGGTTTTGTTTTACAACAACGTACAAGGAGAATATACTGACATGTATATTTATTAAGCAGCATTTTTAAGACATAATAACATAGTAACATCAGTTAATATGTTGCAGAGATGCCTTATACTGGCAAAGTTTGCATGTCTAAAATGTAGTGTTTTAGTTACTCACTTGTGTCTACAACATAATCTGAAAGAAAACCATGTTATGTTCATCCATTCCTAAAACACCCATATATACTATACTGGGAAACTAGTGAACTCTCTTCCCACAAATGGTCAAAAATATGGTAAAATGTATGTAAGATAATGGTATGCACCCAACAATAGGAAAGCATATACAAGGTGATGGTGCTGTGTTACTTCACCCCAGAGAGACTGGCTAAAATATTTCCCCAAACATAACCAGCTTGTTGAAAAGGCTGTTCTACTATAGGAATATTACACCACATTCTATGGATGTATCCTAAAATTATAGACAATTGGAGAGCAGTCATCAATACAGACAGTCATGGAAATGCTATTGGGCATTTAAATTCCCCATTTATTACTAGCACTCCTGCATTTTAACCCAGCACAGAGATTGGTTAGCCACATAGCCACGCAATTAGCTGTCACCTCCAACTGGAATACAACAACTCTTCTGGAGGTCATCCAGCTAGTGGAAGTCAATAAAATTTAAGGAAATGACTGCAACAATAACCAACATGATCCACCAATATCATAACACATGGGCAACTGGGAAAATTACATGGTCACTGTTCTAAAATAATGAGGTCTATTGGTTTCTTGACAGGCTACACCCCCCCCCTTCTCCCAGGACAAGGGCTGACTGCACCTTTCTGCAGCCAGGCTCAAATTAATACCTACAGCTAATGTAGCATACCTTTGTTGGGACAATTTCAGCCCCCTCGCAATTTTTTTTGTATATTTGCTTCTACTTCTTTCTCTGCTTTTACTTTTGTCTTTACAAAGTTTACCCAAGTTTACTCGATTCTAACTGACATTATACTGTGAGTTTATAACTGTTAACTACAATGCCTATACCGCTGGAAAAATCCAAAATTTTTAAGTCCTCCCCAAAAAAATGTGATACAGTATGATGTGGAAAGTAAAGATTTACTATGTCCGTAAAATAATATCAAATATTTTCTTGAATGAAAATTTTATTATATATACTTACCATGGCAGAAATGCTTTCTTCTTCTTCTTGAATTCTTTTTACAGGCTTGAGTAGATGTTGTAAATGCTTATTATGACGGGCCAGCTTTTAAAACAAAGAAGAAAAATATTTTCTGCTTACATTCATAGCCAGGTGCAAGTTAATTGAAGCAGAGTGACAGGGACCACAGCAATTAATCTTGAATGTAAATGTATTTTTTTAAATTTATTTACATTTACCATTACAATATTTTTCCCTGTCTGTACTATTAGTGTATTGTCTTAATCTACAACTCTGCATACCCAAGTAGCACTATATAAATGCAAATATAACGTACATTTTGTAGTCCCTGTTACACTCTGAATATAAATCAAGAAACAGTTCAAGCTATAGTGTCGTACCTGCAGTGCCAATATGTATATATTATGCCCTACTTCTTGGGGTGACACATCAGAGCTGTCACCTTCTTCATCCTGCAAATACGCCTTTTTAATTACATCCACCTACAATATAGTCGAAGATAAAGCATGAGTGACCTACACAGAAAAAAATGCATTTTACTTTACTTATGTCTGTAACGTATTCCACTAACCAGTTCTTGAGGTCGAAGACTGAGAAGTATTCTTTCTGCATTTTCACTGTCGTGGCGACTTTCCATAAGAGCAAGAAGCAGCTTGGAACCATTATCCTTGGCCAAACAAAAGCAAAGCATTGTAATTTTGTAACATAGTATTTAGCAGAATATAAGAATCTACATCATTTGTGATGGTTTTCAGAAAGCTCTGGAAAATATTACTTTCCACATATAACACAAATTATAAATATAAAAGTTAAGAACAATACCTAATTTTAATTTAAAAAGGGAGCTTTATATGTACAACCAAAACATCAGCTATGAAGAATACCATGGGATGTACATTGTATATTCTTTAATAAACATTGTCATGCTGTGCACAATCTGATAAACCTGCTTCAATAGTTAAGAACTGGATGACTTGATTTTGCCTCTAGCACCTTGAATCATCATGGAGTAAATTAGTGGTAAAAAGATTTACATGAATGGTGCACCACAGACTGAATTGGAATTGACAAAATTTACCTTTAACTGTAACACCAAATCCATTCTGTATTTACACAGAGGGCTAATGTCGTTCAGTACAAGTGCTGTAATTATATCGATGCCATTTGATTCATGTGTCACTATGCAGCTCTGTCAAAAAAAAACATAAAAAAAGACTACAGTAAATACACAATATGGACCAAAGTATCCAGACTTTATATCTGAAAAGACATTTCATACAATGGAACAATCAGTTTGGAATTCCAAAATTTCTCTGGAAGCACCATCAGGACAAGACTACTAGTAAAGAACTCATGTTTTTTTTATGGGTGGGCTATATCACTAATCACAAGGTCAAGGGTCAAATGGATTGATGTGAAGGTCAACACCAATGAAAAGCAGTAGACACACTTTTTCACAAGTTACTTCTAATAATGACAGTTTGATGGATTTGGCTGCAGCCACGAGAACACTCCTGTGTGAATGCATAATCCCAGTTGTAAATTTTGGTGTAGGAGGTACTAGGGCCCCTGGTTCAAGGAAAAGAATATGTTTCAGTAAGGAACTGAAATGTTCTGGATGTTTGTTGTGATCATCTTGTTTAGTGAATGAATGTATCACCAAGATAAGTATCACACAACATTTTTTATACTTCAATAGTTTTACACTATAACTTACTCTGGAATAACAAACTTAAAAAATTTCTTCTATTAGCACTTTTTATCATCTCAAAAGTTGCACCCCCCCAAGTAGGAACATCTAAGAAATCCCTAATACCAATTATATTAGATCAAGTAGATCCAGAAATTTGAGCACCTCAAATATAATTTAGAAAAGTAATTTACAAAGTTTATAAAGAAATGGTTCTATTGAATCTGAGAAATTTCAGACCCTATGGTTGAAGCAACCTAGTGACCTCTGAATTGAGTGCCCCGTCTGACAAAAGATAATCCATACCATTCAAACTTGTCAACCTCTCACATATAGAAGGAAATAGCCAAAGCTGCATTGCTAGTTTTAATCAGTGCCTTAGCAGAGCCTCTTGTACCTGCAGCCAAACCGCCGGACACCTGCTATACAATAAAGGTGTGTACCACTCCATACAAATACCACTTATAGGGCGTTCTTAAAATGAACTATATAAAAAAAATGACCCCAACTGACAATTCTGCTGCTGTGGCAAGGACTACCCAACATATCTTTCCCCTTCTGCCTACCTATCCAATATCTATCTGTAGCCTACCTCTACTCATTTTGACTCTGTGATCTACATGAAAACAAGTATGAGGACCAACATCTACAAACATAATTTCAATGCTGTGTTCATACAGTAGGTAGGTAAACTGCTCTTACCACTAATCTGCCTTTAATGCTATGCATTTTCACTGTACTATCAGTTAAAATTTCAGTCAATAATAATAAAAATGGAAAAAAGTACAGAATCTTAACTATCATGTGTTCTAGGTACAAAGACAAAACATTAAATATGTAATATAGAGTAAATAATATTGTGATTGAATAGCATTTCTGTATAGAGCAAAGTTTAGGCACTCTACAACATCTACAAACATAATTTCAATGCTGTGTTCATACAGTAGGTACTACAATTTTGTTATACTACTGCTCTTGCCACTAATCTGCCTTTAATGCTATGCTTTTTCATTGTACTATCAGTTAAAATTTCAGTCAATAAAAATAAAAATGGAAAAAAGTATATTACAGAATCTTAACTATCATGTGTTCTAGGTACAAAGACAAAACATTAAATATGTAATATAGAGTAAATAATATTGTGATTGAATAGCATCTCTGTATAGAGCAAAGTTTAAGCACTCCTTTAGCAGATTCTTATTCATCAATGATAGGTCTTAGTCCTATTAAGGGTAGAAGTGGCTTGCATATGTATTTTGAAATCCTGGGGAATCAATCTACTCAGCATAACTATACATGATTGAGTAGGAGATTAACCTAGAGGAAATATATCTACCTTCAAAATGTTCTTCAGTTCACAAAAATGCTCGCATGCCCTACTGATAGATATGAGGAAAGCATCTAAGCAGGATAAATTATAGACTTGACTTTGGAAACTACAATGAATAGGAGAAACAATAGCTTATCTGAAAGCAGTCCATCATGCATTGCTGTCTCCTTCTGAAAGCATAGAATCAAGTCTGAATGAATGACCTGAGATGGCTGCCTACGTATCAGTATTAAAACTAAACAAAACAAGTATTGGTTCAAGAATAACATCTTTATTTGCCATGTTCACTGTGTAATTAAGTAATAAAAACTACACCAAAAAAACAACGACAGAATCTCTTCAAATAAGAAGTCTGACTGGTAAAATGGGAGAGCTGGAGCTGCTGGTGTTGGAAGGAAAACATGATGTGATTGGTGTGGCCGAAACATGGCTGAATGAGTTGCATGACTGGGCAGTAAATATCAGTGGCTATACTTTGTTTTGGAGGGACAGAGGCAATAGAAAAGGAGGAGGGGTATGTCTGTTTGTTAGGCAGGATTTAAAAGCTCATATAAAGGAGGAGGTTATGTTAAAAAATGAGGGGGCAGAAGTCGTATGGGTGGAGTTCTTCACCAATTGTAAAGAATCCAGCAAATTAATTGTAGGAGTATGCTATAGACCCCCTAATGTAAGTGAGGAGGAAGAGACAAAGCTCCTCATGCAAATAGAAAAGGCTGCTAGTTTAGGTAAAGTAATGATAATGGGGGATTTTAATTACCTAGATATTGACTGGAGCAACAGTAGATCAGTTAATGGGAACAAGTTTATAAACTTGTTGCATGACAATTTTTTAGCACAGGTTGTTGAGGAGCCTACCAGAAAAAATGCTATTCTTGATTTAGTGATCTCAAATGACCCAGAACTTATAGCAAATGTGCAAATCATTGAACCCCTGGGTAATAGTGACCATAATGTTACATCTTTTAGGGGCCGATTCACCAAGGGTCGAATATCGAGGGTTAATTAACCCTCAATATTCGACTAGGAATTGAAATCCTTCGACTTCGAATATCGAAGTCGAAGGATTTAGCGCAAATTCTGCGATCGTACGATCGAAGGATTTTAATCCAATGATCGAAGGAATATCCTTCGATCAAAAAAACTTAGGAAAGCCTATGGGGACCTTCCCCATAGGCTAACATTGACTTCGGTAGCTTTTAGCTGCCGAAGTAGGGGGTCGAAGTTTTTTTTAAAGAGTCAGTACTTCAACTATCGAATGGTCGAATAGTCGAACGATTTTTACTTCGAATCCTTCGATTTGAAGTCGTAGTCGAAGGTCGAAGTAGCCCATTCGATGGTCGAAGTAGCCCAAAAAATACTTCGAAATTCGAAGTTTTTTTACTTCGAAATCCTTCACTCGAATTTAGTGAATCGGCCTCTTAATGTCTGGTGCAAAAAACAAAAATATACTGGGGCAACAAAAACCATGAGTTTTGGAAAAGCTAATTTTAGTGCCTTGAGGGCTGCCCTACAGAGCATTGATTGGGGCATTAGGTTTTCAGCTAAAAACACAGAACAGAAATGGTTGTCCTTTAAAATGATATTAAATCATTACTGTCCTCAATTTATTCCCTTAAGGACTAAACATAGAAGCTCTAAGAATCATCCTGTGTGGCTTAATACAGAAGTAAATAAGTTAATGGGAAAGAAGAGAAAGGCATTTAAAAACTACAAATCTGTAGGGACAGAAGCTGCATTTAATGAATATAAACACTGTAATAAATGTTGTAAATCAGCAATCTGGAAGGCTAAGAAAAGAAATGAATGAGTTAATTGCGGTGGAGGTGAAAACTAACCCTAAAAAGTTTTTTAAATATATTAATAGAAAAAAAGATGCAGGTTGAGAGTGTTGCTCCATTTAATAATGGTACCAGTATGGTTGTAACAGATACAGAAAAGGCAAATGTGTTAAATCAGTTCTTTTCTTCAGTGTATACAATAGAGGAGTCTGGGTTCACAGGCTCACTGGCTGACTCAGGATATGATTCAAAAAGCTTTAATACAAATTAATGTAAACAAGGCTCCAGGGCCTGATGGCATACAACCCCGGGTTCTAAGAGAGCTTAGTTCAGTTTTAGACCAGCCCTTATTTCTGATTTTCTCAGATTCACTGTCATCTGGTATGGTGCCTATGGATTGGAGAAAAGCTGATGTTATTCCAATATTTAAAAAGGGATTATGATCTCAGCCTGGCAATTATAGGCCAGTAAGCTTGACATCTGTGGTGGGCAAATTATTTGAAGGCTTGTTAAGGGATCACATTAAAAATTTTGTCCTAATGAATGGCATTATGAGCAACAATCAGCATGGCTTTGTGAAGGATAGGTCATGTCAGACGAATTTGATTGCATTTTATGATGTGCTAAGTAAGATTCTGGACAGTGGGTGGGCAGTAGATGTGATCTATTTGGATTTTGCCAAAGCGTTTGATACTGTGCCCCACAAACGACTGCTTTCTAAACTAAGGTCTGTTGGGCTTTATGAAGTCGTTTGCACATGGAGAGGAAACTGGCTACAGGATCGGGTACAGAGGGTGGTTGTTAATGGGACATTCTCTGCTTGGAGTAAGGTTCTTAGTGGGGTCCCCCAGGGCTCAGTATTGGGTCCACTTTTATTTAACTTGTTCATTAATGACTTAGGGGAGGGTGTTGTAAGTAATGTATCAGTGTTTGCAGATGACACAAAACTATCCAGCCCAATTAATTCCATCCAGGATGTGGCATCCTTGCAACATGATCTTGACAAACTGGCAATCTGGGCAGCTAAGTGGCAAATGAGATTCAATGTTGATAAATGTAAAGTCATGGACCTGGCATGTAAAAATATCCAAGCCACTTATACCCTTAATGGGACTGCACTAGGCAAATCCATTATGGAAAAGGACCTTGGAGTCCTTGTATATGATAAACTTGGCTGTAGCAAGCAATGCCAGTCGGCAGCAGCAAGGGCAAATAAGGTCTTGAGCTGTATTAAAAGGGGCATAGAGTCAAGGGAGGAGGGGGTCATTCTTCCACTGTATAGAGCACTTGTAAGGCCCCATCTAGAATATGCCGTACAGTTTTGGTCTCCATCACTCAAACAGGACATTATTGTATTAGAGAGGGTACAGAGAAGGGCAACTAAGCTGGTAAAAGGTATTGAAAATCTTAGCTATGAGGAAAGACTGGCCAAATTGTGGATGTTCACGCTGGAGAAGAGGCGCATAAGGGGTGATATGATGAATATGTATAAATATATAAGGGGATCATATAATAATCTCTCTAATGCTTTATTTACCAGTAGGTCTTTCCAGCTGACACGAGGTCACCCATTCCGATTAGAAGAAAAGAGGTTCCGCCTAAATATTCGGAGGGGTTTTTTGCAGTGAGAGCTGTGAAGATGTGGAATTCTCTCCCTGAATCAGTTGTACAGGCTGATACATTAGATAGCTTTAAGAATGGGTTGGATAGCTTTTTAGCAAGTGAGGGAATACAGGGTTATGGGAAATAGCTCATAGTCCAAGTTGATCCAGGGACTAGTCCGATTGCCATTTTGGAGTCAGGAAGGAATTTTTCCCCCTCTAAAGCAACTTGGAGAGGCTTCAGATGGGTTTTTTTTGCCTTCCTCTGGATCAACTGGCAGATAGGTAGTTAATAAAAAAAAAAAAGGTTGAACTCGATGGACATGTGTCATTTTTCAACCTTACTTACTATGTTACTAAGCTATTGTCGAGGAAAAAAATGCTGTGCAGGTTTTTTTTTATCTCTACCACAAAAAAATCGCCTTCAAAAAGTTCAGTAATGTATTGAGTTTTCCTATTCAATAGAATACCCAATATGAACAAGATTACCTAACTATGGGACATGTAGAGGAAAAATCTTGACATGTGTGGCATGTGTCATGAAAAGACACCCCACGTGTGCAATGACAGACAAAAACGGAATTTATTAGATTTTCATGAATTACATAAAAGCAGTTAACTTTAGCAAAGTTTCACATTTGTCAGAACATGTCCTTTCCAAAAGTATATAGTTTTGTAGGGTAACCTTTTGGTTGGTGACATTTTTGTCTTTCACTATGCTGATGTCAGGGGCTATATAGTGTACTGCTGTGGGTTTTTGAACTATATATTGGGTAACATTGGCCCAACGCACAGTAGCCTTTACGAGGTTCTCCATCTGCCCACATACATTCATCTTCTGCTCCCAGCCCGCTCGTGCCAGGGTACGTAAGACAGTGGCTGGGGAGGGAGGATTTCTAACAACTATGAAGAAAGCAGACTCCACAGTCTGGGCTATCCTGTTCCCCAGCCCCCCTGCTTCTTTTATAATTACGCTACTGCATGGAACACATGGCATTGTGGTGCTCACAGGAAAAGTACCCCAAGCTGGTGCATTTTATTGAAGGGGGAGTCAAGTGTGCTCCCATATCCCGTTCTCCTTTAAATACAACATTACAGTGCAATTTCACCTGTGCTAGAGGAAAATGCTTGCATTACATAGATTCCTACTAATTGAAACAACTCTCAGACATGGTAGTATTCTATAAAAATACTTGTCTTGTTATTATAATGTACCTGGTTCTCATGGCACGGTCCTTGACAGTACTCAGTAAGTGTTTCCAGAGTCTGGATAATGAGTGCAACATTTTTTTCATTAATGTAAAGTCCAAGAAGACCAAGTCCTCCAGTGGTGCTCCCACACATTATGTCAAGGAACTGCAGTGTCTCACATACAAGGTTATAATTGGTTTTATTACTTTGATTTCGAAGAAAATTCTGGAAGTTGTAATAGAAAAGTAGAGTGAAATCATCAGTTTATCTATGTAACTAAAAAAAATTGAATAATACATGAAGTAACTAAAAGAACTGCTAAAAATATCTTTCAAATAAAAATGTGTAAACTTGTAGTTTGTAAACTGGTCATCATAAAAAAAGTCCCCAATTTCACAGCAATACTTTAATATAAAGTAGCATATATATAGCATCCAAGCAGGATAAATAACAACCCAAATACCATGCAACTTGGGAAAGAACACTAAGTAGAATAAATAATAACTGCCTGAAAGGAGTGGCATTGTGCAGTGCTGGCTCTTTCTGAAAGCACAGAATCAGGCACAATGATCTGACACCAATATTACAACTATCATTTATATATTGTAATATATTACAATGTAAAATTTTTTGGTTAAAGAAGAACCAACTACACAATAAACAACATGACAGAATCCCTTTATATTAGTTAATCGTTTCCATGATATGGCATGAAATACTGTAGAATGAAGTGAAAAAAAACAGTACTTGGACTAGTCCACACTGTAGTATTCACCAGGAACATCCATTGTTGGAACATGTGTAAATATACAGTATATATATATATATATATATATATATATATATATATATATATATATATATATAATTTTTCTTTAATAATAAAACAGTACATTGCAGTTGATGGTACCTGAGCTACAGAAATCCACATTGGTGGCAAAACAACTCTGTTTAATGTTTAAATGTTTTAAATGTCATATTATGTATATATTAACCTGAATGATTAATTTAACTTTCTTTGTGGTATCTTGGTGTTAATAGCATGTTCTTACTTGTAAGTCAGAATTATGGTTTTCACAAAGAAGCTGTAGAAACCTAAGGATGGGCTCCATGATAAGCACCGCAGGTCCTACTTCATTACTTTCCCCATTGTCAGCTACATCATGGCCTTTTCTGTAGGATCCTGTAATGGCCCTCGAGGTGGAAGCAGGTATCACATGTTGGTTGTTTCGACCTTAAAATATTAAGAAAAACAATGTATTTATTCTGGTACTTAATTTTGGGGCTTGACATTCCCTTTATAGTTTAGTTACAATGCCTACACTTTGCTTTTTTCTTTGCAGCTGCCACAGAGAATGCACTGCCAATTTTGTAGACGCCAGGCTAGGGTCTAGCCAACATCAGAATGGCTATGATTTATTACTAAAAAGGTGTGGTCTGGTTCAGCATATTCAGGGCATGAGGTGCATAATATAATATAATCTTTCTTTTGTGTTTGATATAAAACCCACATTTCTCTGGCCATACTCCATATCATACCTGTCTGGGATATCCCTGCTTCTTGCATACTCCATATCATACCTGTCCAGGATATCCCTGCTTCTTGCTCTTTCATAAGGGCCCTCTCCAAAACTTTAAAAACCAACCACCTTTTCTATGAAGACTTTCATTGCTCAATTGGAAGCAATCTTTAAAATCAATATTTTACATGAAATGTGCTTTTCAAGGAACTGAGCAGAGTTCTGATCCATTCGATATTTCCCTTGCACATTACCTAACATCCTTTGTATCCTTATTGGTATTCTTATGAATAATGTAGGACAATGCTTTTCTAGCATGCTTGAACCCATATGTGCGCCTGACTTGCATTAAGTTGTGTTCAGTGACTACTGAACTAATCCTCCCATCAGTTGACCTCCTGGTGGCAGTGCGGCTCACACTCTTGTGATTTCATAGATGGGGAGGGGGTTAGAAGCAGGACTGTATGTATATATATATATATATATATATATATATATATATATATATATATACACACACACACACACACACACACACACACACACAGTGTCAGCACTCCAAGGAATGGTCAAAAACAAAAAAAGATATATCAATTAAATCAGGTTTATATTATTTTAAATAAAATAAACCTGATCAATTTAATGATTCTTCATTACCTTTGGTGGGATAGTCGGCGTTGCCCTCATCGGTTTCATGTGCCCCCAAGTCATTCATATTCACAGACATTGTAGATTTTATTTCTTGTTGGGCACATTTCATACGTTCATTTAAAACCTTGAAGAACTTCTCTGATTTATTGTCACCCTTCATTAAATTGTAAAATGAATTCTGTGGATGAACACAAGATTTTAATTTAAGAAAAATACATTTATAATATTGTCTAATCACTAAGGTTTTTTTAAATAAAAAGAATCCTAATGGCCTCATGCACACTAGCATTTTGAACCTCAGTGAAGCTGATCCTTTCAGCAAGCCAAAAATGTAATATTACCAGTCAGGTTGAAAAACAGCATTAATACTTATGGGGTATTGCATCGCCGGAGAGTGGAAAGAGGAACGTTTATATGTCTACCATTAATGAGTACAGCAACAGCAAATGCAGAAAGCAATGTACTATTGGGGTGCAGCAATTCATTAAAGCTGGAAGACAGGATGCAGTTTGAACCCTACCTTCCAGTTCATAAATTACCCCTTCTGATTCTCTGTGTCTGTGATTGTTTTATCTTTAAGTCTGATCTTTTTTAAACTGCTAGTCTATTTGGTTGCACCCAAGATATACTTAAAAAGCAATTATTCTGAAATAGTTATATTTTCATGCTTTATTTTTAAGTAACTTATAAAGAGCTGACTAAACAAATATTGAATGGGGAGTCCAGAATGCTGAAGGCTTTCAAATAGTTTGATGTTTTCTACATTTATCAAAATCCCCAGTCAGCGTGTTGTCTTCACTCATGGTAAGGATATGCTTGTAAAAACATTTGGCGTAGTGAAGTACATTTGAGGAGTCAGAGAGCGCGTATTAATTATAATTTGGTTTGAAGGTTGTCCAAGCTTTAGCCAGTCTACTGAACAAACACAGTAATTTAATTATCAAAATATTAATTGTAATGCCTACAACAAACTGTAGCATATGAAACACAAAATGGAAGAGGGCGTGGCATGACATGGTGGAGAGAGCATGTACTCTTTGAGAGCTCAGTAGCACGGGTGTACTTAGCTCTTTAATCAGCTTGACTAATACACTCGAGGTCCCACAAACCTCAGGAGAACCCTAGCAGCGGGATGATAGGGAAACGGAGACAGAGGGAGCAGCGGGTGACAATTTCCCCATTTCTGCACAAGTTGAGAGACGCTCCAAGATGGCACTGACAACGGAGACACACATGGTATTTCAACCCAGCGTTCCTCTCTGGGACTTCACAGCGAATTATAGACTCTCCTCAACGACCATCGACCACGACCACAATGGGCCGAGCTGAGAGGCGCACAGCAATCCAAGATGGCGCAGACGACAGAGACACGCATGGTGTTTCATCTCCACATTTCTCTATGGCAAGTTCGCAGGGAGACACAGACTCTCCTCGACGATCATATACAAGTCAGTCACCAATACTGTCCGAACAACCACATACGCAGCTGCTCCAAGCCCTAGATCTCTCCTTGCAGGCCTTAATGGAGCCTGACCTTGACGCTGAACCGGTCACCACACAAACCCTCATAGCACAGTTGTTAACCCTGCAAAGCAACCTTACAGCAGCCCTAACTAAAGTGGCTACAGATGTTGTGGCAGTGGCTGTGAAGGAAATACACACGGAACTGGGCAGCCGCACAGATAAGCTAGAATCTGTCACTGAAACAAGTAGAGGAACAAGTAGAGGAAGAAAGCTCATACTTCAGAAACGTGCTACAACAACTTAAAAGTATGTGTGAAGACCTGGAGAACAGGTCTAGGAGGCAAAACCTCAGAATTCGGGGAGTGTCAGAGGACATACTAGCACAAGATATTCCAAATTACCTTGGTGGCCTCTTTTCTGCAATTTGCCCTAATACACACCCTGACCAATGGATATTTGACAGGGCTCATTGCTCACTAGGCCAAAAGCCTCCCCCAACTAAGCCACCTAAAGACATAGTAATCTGTCTGCATTATTTCAGACAGAAAGAACCGATCCTCACTTATGCCCGCTCTAATGTGGAAATCTGAACCACAAAGTCCAAATCTTTGCAGATATTTCGCCAATCACTCTGGGTAAGCGAAGGGAACTCAAACCAGTCACTCAACGCCTTAGGGAAGTAAAACTCCCATACCACTGGGTATATCCCTTTAAGCTGGTTGCACAGCACCATGGACACACATATATCCTGCAGGATCCAGACAAGGCTCAACATTTCCTTGCAGCCATAGGCCTGCAAGATAAGCCATCCACCAACTTGATAGGCAGCACAATGACGCCTGCACCCCACCCTCAATGATAACAAGTCCATGGATCGCCATCTCAACAGCGACTAGCATTGAGCCCATACTCTTCTTCAGACCATAGAAGTGACTCTCCTAAACCAGGCTTAGGACAGGTATTGCCACATCTCCTGAGCCAACCTATCAAACACCCATTTTGTTACTCAAACCAGTTCCTACAGAGACCTAGTCTAATTTAGATACACCTCTCCACTATTGTTGTCCGAAACCCCTTCCTGGGGAGCGCAGATTGCTCTCACGAAACCCGCACTGACCAGGTGTTTGGGTTTGTTACTGACATTACTATATATATTTCCTTTTTTTTTTTTTCTATTTTGTTAACTTCCTAGTTCACTGACTTGCTTATTTTTTCTTGATGTTTACACATACTTGTTACACCTTTATTATTGCCATTCACTGCTTCAACTGCCTATCTACTATGATATACAGTATGCTTTGATTCTCAAGAACTATCTACATAGAGGGCCTAGACACGGCCACATTTTTTCAGGCTGCTGACAATGTAATGATATGATTTTTTTCTATTATAAGAATGGTTAATTTTACAAGTCTTAATAGCAAAGGTCTTAATACTATTGCTAAACGGTTCTTGGCCCTGCGAGAACTGAGACTCCATAAAAAAGACATTGCTTTAGTGCAGGAGACTCATTTCTCCCAAGACAAGTCATATAAACTGCAGTCTAAGTATTACAGGATACTATGCATCAGCAAACGCCAAAAAAGGCAGGGGTGGCAATTATTAATTATACTGTACATAAAGACGTCCACTAGAGATAACATGAACTACTAGCGACCCTAACAGGTGTTACATAATCCTGGAAGGTACTATCTCGAACACAGCTCTCCTTATTGCAGGTTTTTAATAAAATCTCCACCTCCACAACACCCTATAAATTCATTGTAGGGGACTTTAATATCTCCGTTACTCAATCCATTGATAGGTCAACACCTCGCCAGATAAACACACCCATATATTGTCTAGAGAATTCAGACAACTATTACATAATTCAACCTTATTTGACTCATGGCGCATTGACCATCCACAAGGTCGACAATATACATTTTACTCAGCAATAAACAAAATTCACACACGTCTAGATTATTTTCTTATCTTCTAACCCTGCCTTAGACTTCACTATACCTCTGATATAGCAGCAATCACATGGTCAGACTACATCTACACACTACCCCACCTAAAATAGCACACTGGAGGCTTAACGAAACTATATTGAATGACCCAAAAACAAATGGAGACACTGTCGAAAGAATACTTCACCATAAATGAAAGTTCAGTTCAATTACTAACAACCCTCTGGGAAGCCCATAAGGCCACTATGAGAGGATACTTAATTGCTTTATCCTCCTTCAGGAAAAAGCAACAAACTCAATTACAACACGACCTGCTATCTCAGTTAAAAAACCTGGAGTCCCTATACAATGAGAATCCATCTGAGACACTACTTGAGTAAGATCATAGGCACATGTAAACAACTCCGAATTCAAAAAGAAACCATCGGCTAGAAAGCACTGATATGGACTAAGCAAACCTACTATGAAAAAGGGAATAAGCAGAACACGCTTTTAGCATATAAATTGAGAGAGCAAAAGGGCCAATCGACCATCACTGCGATTAAAAATTAATTCGGAGCACTGATATACAACTCCGACCACATAGCAGCCCAATTTCACAAATATTACACAACTTTGTATAACTTTAGGCAGAATCAGAAGCCAAAATCTTCACAAGCAGCCTCCTTGCTCTCAGAATTTTTCCAGCAAACAAACATGCCTATGTTCCAGGAAAATTACTTAGAAACCCTGCAATCCAGAAATCACACAAGAAAGAGGTCACACTTAAAACCCTTCCTAATAACAAGGCCCCAGGCCCAGGTGGGCTACCCGACCAATACTATAAGCAATTTCTCACTCTCCTGCCCTATCTCACCAAATTACATAATAGTTACCTTCAGGGAACCCCAATCCATTCTACAGATCTAACCTCATTTCTCACCCTTATTCCGAAAGATGGCAAAGATCCAACTGTATCCACTAACTATAGGCCTATCGCCTTACTTAATACAGATCTGAAGTTATTTTCAAAACTTTTAGCCAACCTCCTAGCCCCCCTTCTGCCAAAACTAATTAACGCGGACCAAGTGGGCTTTATACTGGGCCACCAAGCTGGAGATAACACAAGGCGAGTAATTAACTTACTCGATATTCTAGATACACAGGACAGCACTAATACTAAATTTAGATGCAGAGAAGGCGTTTGACTGCCTAGATTGGTCTACTTATTTACTCTTCTCCAACACCTTAACCTAAATGGCTCTTTCTTCCAGGCCTTACAAGCCCTCTATAATAATCCCACTATTTATCTGAAACTGCAAGCCAATCCAACAACCCAATTAGGATCTCAAATGGCACCAGGCAGAGTTAAGTGCCCTTTCTCTATGCACTTAACATAGAACCTCTAGCTCCCCATATACGCAACCATGTAGACATTAAGGGAGTAGACGTGGGTCCTAACCAACATAATCTCACTCTTTGCAGAGGATGTATTTCTCACAATCACTAACCCCCAAGTATCTCTTCCTTCCCTTCATAAGCTTCTAGATGCATATAGCACTCTCTCTGGATACAAAATTTATGTAGCCAAGACTGAGGAATCCCCTTTATATATCCCTACTCCAGCGCTGGAAGCCCTACAGGCCACCTTTAAGTATAACTGGAAAAAAGATTACCTAACTAGGAGTGCGTATTACACCCAGATACGATGATCTCTTTAAATGCAATTTCATTTCCCTGATACAAGAGACGAAGCTTAAACTCCAGAAATGGGTGGAATACCCTATATCCTGGCTGGGTAGAATAGCTTCTCTAAACATGTCCATCCTCCCAAAATATCTCCACCTTTTAGAGACCTTGCCTATCCCAATCTTCCAATCAAAGTTAAGGAAATTCAGACACTATTTCATACCTTCATATGGGGAAAAAACAGACATAGAATAAACAGAAAAACTTTAACATCCCCAATTTGGTGGCATGGGTGCACCACAGCTTCAATATTACTACGAAGCAGCTCAGATTCATCAGATATTGGCATGGTCACACTGGTCTTCTGATATCATATGGGCAAACATTGAAACATGACTGAGGAATCCCCTTTATATATCCCTACTCCAGCGCTGGAAGCCCTACAGGCCACCTTTAAAGGAAAACTATAGCCCCAAAACGAATACTTAAGCAACAGCTAGTTTATATCAAATTGAATGACATATTAAAGAATCTTACCAAACTGGAATATATATTTACATAAATATTACCCTTTTACATCTCTTTCCCTTAACCACCATTTCGTGACTCTATCTGTGGTGCCTCAGAGATCACCTGACCAGAAATACTACAACACTAACTGTAACAGGAAGAAGTGAGGAAGCAAAAGGCAGAACTCTGTCTGTTAATTGGCTCATGTGACCTTACATGTGGTTTGTATGTGTGCACAGTGAATCGTACGATCTCAGGGGACGGCCCTTATTTTTTAAAATGGCAATTTTCTATTTCTGATTACCCAATGGCACATACTACTAAAAAAGTATATTATTATGATAATGGTTCATTTACATGAAGCAGGGTTTTACGCATGAGCTGTTTTACTCAGTATCTTTTAATAGAGACCTACATTGTTTGGGGGGTATAGTTTTCCTTTAAGTATAACTGGAAGAAAGATTACCTAACTAGGAGTGCGTATTACACCCAGATACGATGATCTCTTTAAATGCAATTTCCCTTCCCTGATACAAGAGACGAAGCTTAAACTCCAGAAATGGGCGGAGTACCCTATATCCTGGCTGGGTAGAATAGCTTCTCTAAACATGTCCATCCTCCCAAAATATCTCCACCTTTTGGAGACCTTGCCTATCCCAATCTTCCAATCAAAGTTAAGGAAATTCAGACACTATTTCATACCTTCATATGGGGAAAAAACAGACATAGAATAAACAGAAAAACTTTAACATCCCCAATTTGGTGGCATGGGTGCACCACAGCTTCAATATTACTACGAAGCAGCCCAGATTCGTCAGATATTGGCATGGTCACACTGGTCTTCTGATATCATATGGGCAAACATTGAAACATACCACTTTCAAACTTACCATCCTAACGCATGGATTTGGTCAGTTCTGGGAAAAGACAAGCATAAAATACAGATGCTCAAGACCACAGAGCACACTATAAAACTTTGGTGGAAATTAAGGTTTAAGCATAAATTATCATCAAATCCATCCCTATTACTCTCGCATCTGGGTAACCCTCAATTTCAGCCAGCTTTACCCTTGCAATCTATGCAACATTGGAAAGGTACCCCTTTTTTCACCTTAAGAGATATGATCACACAGGCCAACAGTACTTTCCAAAATGAGAGAAACTTTAAACTCTGTCACTACCATAGTATGAATATCTCCAACTAAGGCACTATTATGCCCCTATATTGGCAGTAAATAGAGATGACTAACTCACCTCTGGCAGTCCATGGTCTCCACCATCTATAAACTACTAGTCAACCCAGAAACAGAATATTAACACAAATACATGCAAAAATGGGAAGAATATATAGGGAGGACAATTGATGCAAAAGAATGGGACGCTATATGGGACAATACCAAACGAGGGATCACCTGTGTCAGGCAGCAGGAAAACATTTTTAAAATATTAATGTTTTGGTAACATACACCAGCTAAGCTTCACAGATTATTCCAGGAAACGCCTCACCATTGTTGGAGAGGGTGTGGGAATTTGGGAAACTTACCCCACATATTTTGGTTTTGCCCCCAAATACAAACATTCTGGGATAAAATTTTAAGTCTACTACGTCAGATCACACTTCATACCCTAGATAAATGCATTCTCAATATACTTCTGGGGAAACCTTATAAGCAACTTCCAAAGCACATGCAAAAATTGACCAATCAGGTGCTCTCGGCTGCTCGCATCTCATTTTTTGAGCAAACTTAATCAAATTGGGTGAGATCCAAGACACCATTCTCATACTACTTATTCTTTCCTTGTCCATTAATGTGATTGCTGGATGCCACGGTCACTAAACATTTCAGTGTGAGAAAGGCAGACTTAAAGGCCAGATCATTAAATTGGTGGTTCACTTTTAAATTAGCTTTTAGTATGATGTAAAAATTCATATTTGCAATTGGTTTTAATTTTTTTTATTTTTTATGGTTTCTGATATAGCTTTCTGCTCAGCTAGCAGCTATCTGTTTATTGGGGTCTAATCCCTTGATTTGAATGAGGCACTAGAATATGAACAGGAGAGAGCCCAGATAGAAAGATAAGCAATAAAAAAGTAACAAGAACAATAGAATTGTAGCCTCACAGAGCAATAGTTTTTTTGGCTGAGGGGGGTCAAAGACCCCCATCTGACAGCCGAAAAGAGGCAAATGACAAATGAAAAACTATAAAAAATTAAAATAAACTGAAAAGTGCTAGGAATCAGACATTCTATAAGATACTGGAAGGGAAATTAGTTTTTTACATATTAAAAGAAAATGTAATTTTAATCAACTCTAATAATGAATTAAAATTTTCTAGTTCTATAGAAGTCAGTTCTTCTCCAGGTCTCCAGTTTTGCTTTTAATAGCACAATAGATTTACTAGTGTTACCAGTAAATGGCAACATGAAGCAGTGTTTGTTTATCCCTTTTTGTCCTCTGCTTCAGGCTCTTTAATCATTGTAGCAGAAGTCAGTTCTTCTCCAGGTCTCCAGTTTTGCTTTTAATAGCACAATCTTTTTCAAAAGATTTAGTAGTTCTTTAGAACTCAGTTAGTATTGTGCTATTAAAAGCAAAACTGGAGACCTGGAGAAGAACTGACTTCTGCTACAATGATTAAAGAGCCTGAAGCAGAGGACAAAAAGGGATAAACAAACACTGCTTCATGTTGCCATTTACTGGTAACACTAGGGGCCCATTTACTTAGCTCGAGTGAAGGAATAGAGGGAAAAAAACGTTGAATTTCGAATGGTTTTTTTGGCTACTTCGACCATCGAATGGGCTACTTCAACCTTCGACTACGACTTCGAATCGAAGTACTGTCTCTTTAAAAAAAAACTTTGACCCCCTAGTTCGCCACCTAAAACCTACCGAAGTCAATGTTAGCCATAAGGGGGAGGTCCCCATAGGCTTTCTTAGTATTTTTTGGTTGAAGAAAAATCGTTAGATCGATGGATTAAAATCCTTCGAATCGAACAATTCGAAGGATTTAATCGTTCGATAGAGCGATTTTTTCTCGTTCGAACGAGCAAATTGCGGTAAATCCTTCGACTTCGATATTCGAAGTCGAAGGATTTCAATTCGGCAGTCGAATATCGGCGGTTAATTAACCCTCGATATTCGACCTTAAGTAAATTTGCCCATAAAACTATGTAAATGTTTTTATATATAAAAAATGGAAAATGTCTTAGCCCTCCATTGAGTGAAGATCATTTGCAAATAGTTTGACAATATCACGTTCTACACCATAGGAAAATGTTAAAATTAACTTCCCATTTGACCAGGGCTGCTCCTGACATCAGGCAAGGTAAGAAAGTTGCTGCAGGCAGTGTGTAACTGGTTACCAAGGATGGCAACAAGCTACTTCTGGTAAAAAATGTTTCATAAAATGGAAATTTGCTCTTCTACTTTGGAGAGCATATGGGGTATACAGTAAGTACACAATTAACAAATCCAAATATTGCTGCTATCTGCACTAGAGATGTGTACTCCTTTGACCCGCTTTAATGAGAAAAGGTGGGTGAGGGTGAAGGTATTAAGGCTACTGTATTAAGACTGTAAAATAACATCCAGAAACACACAACATACTATTACTAAAATAAAACATTGTTTCTACGAAAGGTCTACATTCAGAAAATGTGTTTAACTGAAAATTTGGATAACCCTACATTGGAAGCATACCCCTAACTTAATAGGGTATATTATTTTTTCCTTTAAATTTCAATAAAGCCCCATCTTTCTCTTCTGCTCTAAAGATTAATATAATCAAAGAATACGTTTTGGCACCTGTATTTCTGTGTTCCCTCCATCCAACAATCTGATGGCCAATAAGATACTCTCCTGAAAGATTTTTTCATTCTTCGAGCTCATGATGAGATCAGAAACAAGTTTAGTAGCTCCTTCTCGATCCAGCTTGCATTGGATTGAAGCTATCATAGCCCAGTCTTGATCCTGACCTATCAGATGAACATGAGTATATTAGAGTGAATGATTATATTTAAAACAATAACAGTAATTAAGGTTGATAGAAGAGAAACATTTATTAACTTAGACCCTTTGCTCAGATACATTCTACCTGCCCTATAAGTACAATGACAGTAAATAGTTCCTGCCAGGGGCTTAACTATAGAGGAAGCAGACCCTGTTGCTGCAGGGGGGCCCCAAAACATGTAGGGGCCACATGAGGTCCTAATCCATTTACAATTTAAATAAATATTGGTAAAACCGGTCAACCTGTGGGCCTGAAAAATAATCTGCTGTGGGTAGCAAACTTTGCACCTTTTATTATATTGTCTCAATGAGTTCTAATATGAGTACTAAGGTGATTCTTCTGTTACCATAACCTGTCTAGCCTTCATGACACCCTTTACTTGTTGCATGTTTAAAAGCAAACATTTTATTGATTGCTATGGGTTACTTCACTTGGACAAACATAGTGCCTTTTATTGCATATGGGAGATAGGTACACATTAAATGATTAACAAATCAAAATATTACCAATTGCAAAGCTGTCAGCTGACTCTCCTTTAGCATTTAATTTTTTGTTTTGCAGATAAATACTCAGAAGCGCTCTTCTCAGCACATTTCCCTGTCCGCAGTGAAATGGAACACAAAATTAGATATACATCAGATGTTATACTAATCCTGTTGGTTAAAAACCAATAATGCACATACTGTACTGATCATATATAATAACCTACTTACTGAACACAGTTTAAACTGTACTTTAAGGGGCAGATTCATCAAGGGTCGAAGTGAAAATTTGAAGAAATAAAATACAAATTTTGAGCTATTTTTGTATACTTCGACTAGGGAATAGTCCAATTCGATTTGAATTAAAAAAAAAAACAACAAAATTTGAATTTTTTAATTTATTATGTACTGTCTCTTTAAAAATTTGACTTTGACCATTCGCCATCTAAAACCTGCCGAATTGCTGTTTTAGCATATGGGGGACCTCCTAGAACCTATTTGGAGTCAATTGGTGGACTTGAAGTTTTTTTTTAAATACTTCAAATCGAATTCGATCGAATATGATCTTACTTCGATTCAAACAATCGAATACAGCCAACTCACCCGCAAAAAAAAACGCACATTTTTTTTTTAAATAAATTTTTCAAAGATATGGGAGTTCAAAAAAACTCCTGTTACTTCGGAATTCGACCCTTGATAAATGTGCCCCTAAGTGAATGGTACCAATGGTAACTAAACACCTTTTTTTCCTCACTTATAAAATTGCATTATATGACAAGTTACCTTTTAGCTAGTGAAACAGCAAAATATCAGTTTAACAAAGCAATGGAATCTAAGGTTCAAATTATTCAATTCTTCACTTGCAATTTTGATTTGATGCAAAATCATTTTTATGTTATTTCATTTGATCACTATTTTATTTGCACTCATGGGGGCAAATTCACTAAGTAGCGAAAATGCGCTAGCGACGCCTTTGCCGCACTTCACCAGGCGAATTTTCGCCAGGGCGCCGCTAATTCCCTAAAATCCGAAGTTGCGCTCAGGGAGACGAACGGTAGCGAATTTGCGCAAGCGTTAATTCGTCAAGCAAAGCGAAGTTACGCTAGCAATTCCTAATTTGGTTACGGCGCCAAGTTAAAGTTGAATGGACGTATATGTAGCAGCAAATACATTACACTACACAAGCCTGGGAAACCTTCATAAAATAAAATAGAGTCGTTATTTTGCCCTACATATGTGCCCACTGTATAGTTTAGGTGCCATATGTTAGGAAATGTAGGGGGGAATGTACGATCTTTTTCATCCTATCACCCTTAAAAAAGGAAAAACCGCCAGCGTTTTTTGGGACTTAGAAAAGATTTCAACTATTTTTGAAGCAATCCCTATATACTCTATTGCACTTCGCCTGGTCTGAGGTGGCGAAGGCAAGTCTGGCGCAAGAGGTAAAGTTCAGTAAAATGCGCAAGTTAGTGAATTAGCGTAGTTACGTCCCATTCGCCATAGCGCAACTTCGCCTGGCATAAGGGTGCGAAGTAGCGCTAGAGTAGGTCTACTTCGCTAGCGAATTTACGCCAGCGCCCGTTAGTGAATTGGCGAAGTAACGAAATGATGTCACGCTGGTGAACTTGCCCTTTAGTGAATCTGCCCCATGGTGTTTTATTTTGATCAAGTTTTTTTATCTTTTGCAGGTTTAAAGTGGTGAGATCTTTTAATTTTTAAAAAAAATGCAATCATAATAAAATTAAACAAAATGTGAACACAAATGGAAAAATTTTGTAAATGTACCCCTAGAATAATGCAGGGATATCCTATACTAGTCTGCAAGTGTTTGTGAAATAAATACCTGCACAATACAAAACAAAAATGGCCGAAACATTCAAACTCCAATATGGTTGTGCAACATTTCATTAGACCTTCTTATATATATATTCTGCAACATAACTAGGGGGAGGCGGGGCCGGGTGCAGACCGCCCACCCTCCTCCAGAAGCAGTTTTTCCAGTGTTTTTTCACTGGTGCGAACTGCCGGCGGACCCTGGTACAATTGCACCCCCTGCTCCCTTGGCAGTTCCGCCACTGTGGCTATGTACTGATCTACGTTTAAAGGACAAAGAAAGGCCAAAGAATGTGCCAAATTGTTTCCCGAGTGACACATTTTTAACTTAAGCTTGTGCTCTTTCTTAAAATAAGTGCACTAACACTTAGCAAGTCCTATGGTTGCAATCTGGCTTCTATTCCAAATGAATTGCCTAGGCTTTTGCCTACAGAGACTATTACAACACCCCCATTAGCTCACCGTCTCATGTAACCACACCCTCCATTTGTATCATTGTGAAGTGATGTATTCTGGGACTTGAAGTCCCAGTCCAATGAAGTTTAGATACTGTTTATTTGCCATTTTACATTAGTCCAACTGAATAAGTTCATGTTAAAAAGGTGTATTTCCTTCAATAACACAGTTTTTCAAACTTTTGTCAGTAAAGAACAAGGAAAGAATAATTCAGTGGGAGTGTCAAAACATAAGCACCCCAAAGTGAATTCAATCACAAGTTTTTTCCTTGGGCAGGTGCTCCTTTTCAGAGAAAAAAAATCACTGGGGGATATTTCTAATAAAGCACCATGCTGCCATCATTCTAATGCCCAGAAACCCCTAGGAAAGAATAGAGCTTGCACATGTAGGGGCTGATTCACTAAGCTCGAGTGAAGGATTCGAATGAAAAATATTTCGAATTTCGAAGTATTTTTTGGGTACTTCGACCATCGAATTGGTTAAATTCGTTCGAATTCGAACGAAATCGAACGAATCGAACGAAAAATCGTTCGACTATTCGACCATTCGATAGTCGAAGTACTTCCCCTTTAAAAAAAACTTCGACCCCCTACTTCGGCAGCTAAAAGCTACCGAAGTCAATGTTAGCCTATGGGGAAGGTCCCCATAGGCTTGCCTGTGATTTTTTGATCGAAGGATTTTCCTTCGATCGTTGGATTAAAATCCTTCGAATCGTTCGATTCGAAGGATTTAATCGTTCGATCGAACGGAAAATCCTTCGATCGATCGATCGCAGGATTAGCGCTAAATCCTTCGACTTCGATATTCGAAGTCGAAGGATTTCAATCCGAGGGTCGAATTTCGAAGTATTTTTAACTTCGAAATTCGACCCTTAGTGAATCGGCCCCGTAGTGTATACTGAAAACTGAAAATTTTACAATACTGTGCATGTGTAGGATTGCAAGATGACAGCATGGTGCTTTATTCCTTTCAAGCTGTGTAAACAAATCCAAACAAAAAAGTTATATTTATTTTTGGATGATCAAATTGTGTGTCTGTATAAAGCATCTTAATAAGCTCATGTAAAAAGGGGGGTGGGTGGGTATACTTTCCCTTTATATAAGTCACTGTTGTCAAATACATTTCTTTGTACAATTTCTTTTTACCTGTTCTCCATAGTTTTTCTTTTTCATTAGCATTTGTTGAAGAGTCCTTAAAACTTTAATGCACAATTTCTCCTGGCTTGACATAAGATTTTTGGTGTGTTGAATTAGCCTGGAAAATATAATATATATTATTATATAAATATAATAAAAAGCCAAGATTCCTCTCTTTAACATAAACGTAATCATACAATTGCTATACCCAAAAGAGCAATTTACTGTATAGCATTTTTAACAGAGCAGAGAACGGATATAAAACAAAAGTCATTTAAATGTCCTGGTTCTTATGAGCTGATAAGCCCTCTGTATAATGAGCTGCTCAGCAACGAGTCAAGGGGCCTTCATGTTGGCCCAGCAACATAATCACTGCTGGGCTGACCCTCATATAGCAGACACGTGACAAATAGTGTAGTCTAGTATAGAAACATTTTTATCAGTTTTGGATTTTTACTTTTTCAAAAAATATATGGTGGGGGGGAAGGTGTACCACTCATAAAGGCAATGTGTTGATTTTGTGTATATATCTATGGCAATTTAAATGTAGTATATTATTTTTTTTTATTTTTATATATATTTCTTTTTATTTTAATAAAGAAACAAGTTGCAAAATACAGGAAAAAGCGGTGACTGGACAACCCAGTCCGCAATGCATGTTCAGTTGTAAATAAACAAATATTCCTGAGTATAACATGAAATCCGGAAAAAAAATTCTTTCCATTGTCGCAAAACACAATGACAAGCAATGTGAAGTGCTATGAGAGAACGAAAGATGTGATACATATTACATAATACAAAACAAGCAACAACAATAAATAAAATATAAACAAAACAAAAAAAAAAAAAAAAATGCTGTCTGAAACAAAGACGGAGAGTACAGTTGAACCCTCCAGGTCTACAAAGACATTAGGAGATACGCCCAAAAAATAAAAAACAATAATAAAAAAAAAAAAATTATTCGTTGCGGATACCTCTATAGGCTAGCCAAGGATTCCAGACTTTATTATGGCGCTTCAGTTTACCCGTGCGACAGCTGGTTAAGTGTTCAAGTACTAGGACAGAGTCCAATTTAACTTTTACCATTTGAACGTCTAGGAAAGGGGATTTCCAATTTTTAGCAATTATCTGCTTTGCGGCAGAGAATATATGTGTTACTAGAGACCTGGTATATTTATTTCCCCCTGTGACAAACTTATTAAGAAGGGCTTCCGCTGGATCTTTTCGTAATGGAAGACCAGTGACATTAGTGATCATAGCATAGATTCTTATCCAGAATCTGGAGACCTTTGGGCATTCCCACCAGATATGCATAAAAGAACCAACTTGACCACAGTTCCTGAAGCAAAGAGGCGATGAAGACGGGTACCATTTAGATAAGGTGGCGGGAACCAGATACCACTGATGAAGCACTTTTTGGGAAGTCTCTTGAATCAGAACATTAATGGAACAACGCATAGAGGCCGAGATAATGTCTGACCACGTGTCATCATCATAGCAGACCTTCAGGTCCCTTTCCCAGCGACGGACAAATGGCAAATCTCTAATGGCAGTCTGATGAGCCATATAGTTATATAGTACAGAAATCGACTTTTTCTGAGGAAGAACCTGCAGGTACATAAGTTCAAATGGGGTTGGACGTGGAAAAGTGTTTCCCTTCCAAATCGACTTTATGTACTGGCGAATTTGGAGATAATGGTAAGCCTCTTGAGAAGGCATGTCATATTGATCCAAAAGATGCTGAAGGGTAATTAAGGATGATTGCTTTATCAATGAATAAATTGTAGTGAAACCGTGTTGCTCCCACCATTGAAAGGCTTGTCGAGAAAGTCCTGGTATAAACTTCGGATTTGCAAAAAAACAGAGAGAGAGAGCAGGGCAGGAGGGAGATATCATATTGTAACGTGTCCGGAATCTCCGCCACAGCTCAATAGAATAAACAATAATCGGGTTTTTTTTTTTTTTTAACAATTCTTTATTTATCCATCAATGTATGAAAGCAATTACATATCTGGTAGCAGAAACATTACCATGTAATTACAATAAAGATGTTACACTTTCAAGCAGTAATGTGAATAAAGCAGTACAAGAAAAAAAGTATGAAAGTTTTACGTATCCGGTAGTAGAAGTGTCACCATGCAATTACAATAAGGACATTTCACTTTCAAGCATTAATGTGAATAAAGCAATACAAAAGGAAACAAAAAAAAAGGGAAACAAGGAAAAAAAAAACCTTTAAACATAATAAAAGGATAGCAGTCTTGGTGTTTGTTGTCCACTTTCTATAAGCCTTTGATTTGTTTTTTATTTTTGTTATTTAGTTTCAATCAAATTTTATTTATTAACTGGTAAGAAATGCTCGCAATCTTATTTATTTATTGATCTTCTTATGTGTATCACGGTGGATTTACCACTGGTTCCCACTCAACCCACATATCCCACACTTTATGAAATTTCTCTGGACATCCTCGTCTCATGTAAGTAAATTTATATAAGGGTATGGATCTCTCAACCAGACGTTCCCAATCAGCAAGTGTTGGGCCACATTGAGATTTCCACTTCATGGCTATTGCCTTCTTGGCATACACAAATCGGGTTTCATAGAGTATGTATAGGGATAGTGTTTAGCCATAAGACATTCCTAGCATAGCTAGAGGTCAGTTCCTCCAACTCAATATCAACCCACAACGGGGCATCTGGTCCCCCGTGCCACAAGGCCAACTGGCTAAATTGCGCTGCTAAATAGTATAAATGAAGATGGGGTATACCTAAACCACCCTTTTGTCTATTACGGGAGGCCACTGCAAAACTAAGACGGGGCCTCTTGTTGTCCCAAACAAATTTGTTAAAGGTGTAGTATATTATTTTTAATGTAAATTTACCCTTAAATGACCAGGGTGGGTGTTGTCAAATCTAAGTAATGTGTTTCGTTCTGTTTGTTTCCGATGCAATGACATTTGTCATCCTTTATTTTTCATTCTGGATACCTGCACATCAGCGTATTTGTATTCAACAAAATTCAATAAATCATTGAGGGAGTCCCACCATACCATAAAGACGTCAGGGTAGCGCCACATCGAAACAACTCTAAAGGGAATATAAGATATTCCAATATAGCCAGCCACAAGGTTAGCATATGATGGCACAACAGGACTCCCCATTGATGTACCATCAACCTGTAAATAAAGTTTACCTTTAAAACTTAAAAAGTTATGTTGCAAAATAAAAGGCTAAAATTCGTAAATGTATTCTGCAGATGACTCCTCAATTGCTCTCTTTCTTAAAAAATGTCTTATAGAATACCCAGAACACCCAATTCCCAGGCATTGAGAGTGTATAATGACTCAATGTCAACTGATACCAGCATACTTCATCCTCTGAGGTTAGCAACTAGTAAGTTTTTCCAAAAAATGCCCGTTGTCTTTGATATAACTCGGTAAACCGTACACCAGTTCCTTAAATTGAAAATCTCTATACTTTTGTGAATTTTTGTTAATCCATAAAGGGCTGCTTGTCGTGGATTTTTTTATATCCAGCTGCCTATAAACCCAGCTGTAACAAAGATTTTAATGTTTTTTTATATTTCACTCTGCTGTCAAAAATTAAGGGCATATAAAATGACCTATAAGACAACAAACGATGCCTTAGCGTAATCCTAAGAATTTATTTCTTTAAGGCCTTTCAGCTTTATTTAAATTGTCCTTATAAGGAAGTTGACTTGCATGCCCAAAGCAACCTATCATTTTACAACTTTCATAAATGTGTCATAGTATTAGATTTTAATGTTTTTTTATATCCTACTCTGCGGTCAAAAATTAAGGGCATATAAAATGACCTATTAGACAACAAAAGGTGCCTTAGAGTAATCCTAAAAATTCCTTTAAGGCCTTTCAACTTTAGTTAAATTGTCCCAATAAGGAAGTTGATACATGCCCAAAGCAACCTATTATTTTACAACTTTCAGAAATGTGTCATAGTATTAGATGGTAACTGTGGAATAAAGTCAAACTTTAATTTAAATTTTGGATTCACTTCATCCGATGTGGTTACCTTGCCCTTAAAGTATTCCTTTCATTTAAATTGCCTACCAAATTTAAATAAATCAATCTCCAAACCAAAAGGATCTAACTTGTCTTGTCTTTATTGTTCAATAAGGACTGCTCCAAACTATTCAGTGTCTGTGTCGACAAGTTAAAGACATTTATTTCTTCTTCTTGTGGGGTTTAATTTTGGACTGAACAACGTCTTCCACTCCTGATGCAGTGAACTTGTTTCCTGATCTGGACACACTCACTAGTATCAACATCAAAACTTGTGCTTGGTTGCTTGTTTCTTCTTGTTGTAGGGATATTGTGTATGTGAAAGCCCCTTGGGATACTTTGCATTTGGTAATATTCAGATGGAGTGACGCCTTGTGTCAGGTCAGCCACAAGTGAGTGGCTGGCTGGTAGGAGCCTATTTGCTGCATAACATGGGTAAAGTGGGTATTTGCCTTAATGATAGGCTGGAAACATGCTCTTAAGTTCAAAGATAATTTTATTAAATAAGACAGCAAGATAAGTGTAGTGTATCAGAAATACCAGGCCATGGTGGGAGGCAGGCGGCAAACAACAAGTCCGTAATATAGGCAGAGGGAAACAGGGAATGTCCAATAAACAGGCCTGGGCAGGCTGAAGACAAGGAGGAATCCAAAGAATAAGCCAAGGTCCAACCAGGAGATCCACACAAGGCTAGGCAAGGAACTGGACATGGTTTCAGGAACTCAGGAACAGGAACAGGCAGGGAGGGACCAGGCAAGGATTCAAAACAGCAAACCAGCAGGATCAGGCTAAGGAGCTCAATGATCAAGCAACACGGCTTGTAAGAAACAGGCTTATATAGGAACCTAATTGTAGATTGCCTACACGTGATATTAATGAGGGAGGCAGAGGAGGTAGAATAGCCAGGAGACATAACTAGTGATGGGCGAATAAATTTGACAGGCATGGAGTTGTGACAAATTTTTGCCTCTTGTCGCTGCGAATGTTTTCGCAAACTGTGCCGAAAATTTGCCGGCAAAAAATCCACCGTGGCAAAAAAAAAATTGGTGCGCATAAAAATTGGCGCACATAAAAATTGGCGCATGTCAAAATTATTTTGACGCCCGTTGACTTTGATGCATTTGGACAAAATAGGTAAGTGTATAAAAATTGAAGCTCGCGTCAAAAATTGTAGCACATCAAAATTATTTTGATGCCCATTAACTTCAATGCGTTTCGCCCATCACTAGAAATAACGCATGTACCTTGGGAAGACAGACCAGCACCAACTCTGACAGCCCAAGTGGTTCAGTACATTAGTGCAGGTAGTATTCATCACAGTATGTAAAGTTTGATTCCAGGTGATTCCTGACACCATGCATTTCAATCCATTTAAAATAAAGTCTCTCACGTTCATGCACTACATCCTTCCAATTAAAGCTGAACTATGCCTACTCCCAATTAAACTGCTCCTAAGATTATTACCACTTGGCTCTCTACCAGTTAATGGGTCAGTTTTTCAACAAATTAACAAATGGTCCAGAAGTGAAAAGTTTTATTTACAGTTTATCACAGACTTTGTAAAAGCAGTCAAATGGCTAATTTCTATTTAAACTGACATTTTTTTCCCTTTCAGCATTAAAAGGGTTAGGGTACAGTTAAACTTATTATTTTTAGGTCGGGAGTCCATATGGCTGATTTCTGTAAATCCCTGACTGAGCCAGAGGGCTGTACCGCGTGGTCAGTTATAGCAACACAGAACGGGGATTCGGTCAAACTATGAGCAGAGCGTGAATCCGCACCAATTTGGTTGGCCGAAAAGGACGCTGCTCAACGCTACACAGAGGATTCAACCCGCTCCTTCCCCTCTCTAATGTGACACACACGGGGCTGCATGCAACCGTGCGCAATGCCTCATTTGGTGAGACATGACTTATTTTATTACATTCATAAAGCTGTCACGTTTCTAGTGTGGAGCTGTGGAATATACCAGGCTATAAGATTTAGTGTCACGCTTGGAGCTAAGTGCACCCAAGCGCCCCATATTGCCAGGTAAGAGAAGTTTAAAAGAGATATATCCTAATTATTATTATGAGAGCTATATAAAATACAAGCTTTAGACGGACACCATATTTCAGCGGCAAGCCCAGGAATTGGGTTGATATTCAAATAAATATAAAGATATTGGCACTTTATTTTGCCTACAACAGTGGGCTATATATGTCTAAGCTGTTGATATAATTATGTCTGGATGTGTGTACAAAAAGGCCTTCTTGCACTATGCTCTCAGTAATGAGTGGCGTTTAATAACTTGTTTATAGCAGCGCAGGGCTGAGGACAACATATACACATAAATGTATTATTTTAGGCTGTGGGGTATGTGTACCTATTGACCTGTACTTATAACTTTGTATTAAGTGCCCTATATATACCTTTTCGGTTACATACCCTTTGTAGCTAAGGCTGTGTCCTTAATGACTTGAAAAAAGACATTTATCACTAATTGTATTGAAGTTGAATTGGATATCTTAGCCTTCTTAATCTCTAACTATTGAAGATATAGTTATACCTGTATAGGTAGTAAGGATAATCTCCCTGTGAAACGGGTTTCTACTATACTACTCTCTGGCACATTTAGGAGGGAATACACTTTATCAAACAATATAAAAAAAAAAAGCACGATGAATGAATTGTGGAATACTGATGCACGTATATTGAAGGCCAACTCTGTTTTCAATACAGATGTGGACACTTCGAGTGACTACTCAAATGTGTCTAGAATTTTTCGTGATTTTGAGAATTACACATATGGTGGGAAATTGCTTCACTTGAAAAATATGTTACTTCACAAATGATACCACGGGGTTTACGTATAAAGAAATTTCCCTCCTTTATGGAAAGGGATGAGATCTTTATGAGCAGTTGGAACAAAATTTTGTTAGACTGCTCATTCAGACTAATTGAATTAATGATTGAATATAAAGCAAAAATACACATGGATGTTAAAGGGGAGTTAAAAATGATTGAGAAGGATATAGAACACTATAAAACACAAGCACGTTTTGACAGTTTGTATGAATCCATTATAAAGAACATAAAGAAACAGGAGAGTGATATAATGGAAAAGAAAAAATTTAATAGAGATAGCCTTGATTACATGAAGGATCATTATCCTTTATAATTGGGCAAGTAATAGACGAGAAAATAGGAGAGAATATAATAGTCAAAGTTAGATTCTTAAAAACACAAGTACAGGTATGGGACCTGTTATCCAGAATGCTTGGGACCTGGGGTTTTCCGCATAATGGATCTTTCCGTAATTTGGGTCTTCATGCCTAAAGTCTACTAGAAATTAATTTAAATATTAAATAAACCCAATAGGCTGGTTTTGCTTCCAATAAGGATTAATTAGGGATCAAGTACAAGCTACTGTTTTATTATTACAGAGAAAAAGGAAATCATTTTTAAAGATTTAGATTATTTGGATTTAATTGAGTCTATGGGAGACAGCCATTCCGTAATTTGGAGCTTTCTGGATATCGGGTTTCCGGATAAGGGATCCTATACCTGTACTCCAAAGAAAGTGAGTTTTTCGAGTGTGGATAGGGATTCTCTGGATGGTTCCCTTGCTGGCTCTTCCCCAGAACAATTCAGAACAATTCCAGAGGAAAGTTGAAGAGGGCTTATGGGAACTGGATACCAAGGTCAAGGGACAGGGGAATAAACTAACTAATTTGAGTGAGAGAGAGAAACAAGCTTTGAGTGCTTTGAAAAAAGATCAAAGCATAACCATCAAAAATGCAGATAAGGGCGGTATGGTGGTAATACAAGACTCCACAGCGTATAGAACAGAAGCCCTTAGACAGCTCAGTGATCAGGAAGCCTATGTGAAACTAAAGGGGGATCCCACCAAACGGTTTCAGGTGAAATTAGAAAATTTGATCCGAAGGGCAGTGGAGGATAATGTTATATATATGGTATTGCGGTATTATCTAATCCCGCAATTGATAACTATCCCTACCTTCTATCACCTGCCGAAAGTACACAAGAAAGAGAGACCTCCTTTGGGGAGACCAATTATTTCTGGAATTGGCTCCCTAAATGAACACCTTTCTGAATGGATTGATGCACACTTGCAGCTCTTGGTGGGGCATCTGGATAGTTACACCAGGGACACCACACATGTGTTACAGCGATTAAATGATACTGGATGGGCTCCCACTCTAAAGGACATGTTATCACCCAGCCTCTTCAGAATGGAACCTAGGAAACGAGATATGGGGCCACTTATGTCCATGGGTAGTTACAAGTGTGGTAGTCGCAGATGCATTACCTGTGGACATATGAAAGTGTCTAAAAAATTTAAGTCAACAGTGACAGGAAAGGAGTTTAATATTAAAGGGTACATTAATTGTAACACTGCATTCGTGATCTATTTGATTACATGTTTGAAGTGCTGCAAACAATATGTTGGTTGTACCGGTAGAAAATTGAAAGAAAGAGCGAGAGAACATATGAGTCAGATTAGGAACCCCCAAACAGCAGAAAAAAGTAATATTACTAGGCACTTACAATGTGTAGTGGAGGGGATATAAACCAGTTCTCCATTCAAGGGATAAAGAGGGTGAGATTAGGAGTGAGAGGAGGGGACCACCAGGAACTCTTAGAAAGGAGAGAAGTATACTGGATTTTTCACCTGAGAATGCGTTTGCCATTAGGGCTTAATCATGAATTTGATGTGACATGTTACACCTAAATGTATAAAAACTGTAAAGAAATATACTTACCCTATAGCACTATAAACAGAATGTAACAAAGATGGCTTATGTAACTTAATGGAACAGTTTGATGATAATGAAGCATGTGCAAAGTTATAGATTAACTGAATTTTTTAAGAGTTGGATATGTATATACTACTAATGTATGATGTTGTGCTATAATCAATTTTAGAGATTGTGATGTTAACTGACAATTTGAATATAATGTACAACTTAAGACTATTATGTATAACTTAAAGGAAATGGTACAAATACCCTGCATAGGCACTATGGGTTAAAAAATACAAAGGAAGCAAGGCTAATTGCCTGTGACTTTTGATTGGTTTTAAAGAAAAAAAGGGTGGGATCACCTAGATTTAAATTCTGTACTCAATTTTTCACTGACAGACACACCTATGACTAAGTGCCAGAGGGTACGAAACGCGCAAGGTGGGCCATGTGGGGTCAGTATGTACCGAAAACTTTTTAATGTGATTAAGAATAAATGACTTGTTTTTACCTTTAAGAAGCCTTGGGACATATATCTTTTTGATATAAATTTTTTACAGTTAAACTTACGCACACTTTCTTTCAACCTATGGGTTCACTTAGGCAAAAAGATTTAACTTAATAGACATGTCTTTTTTTAACCTCATCTACTATGTTAAAATGTTTCCAGCTAAAGTCCTTATTAGGCTCTGAGATAAAGAATGGCTTACAACTATAATTCCTCCAGTAATAAACGCTTAGGGGCAGATTTATCATGAGATGTAAAAAATGGGGGAATAATTTGCTACACATTGCTAGGCATTGCTATATAAAAAAGGGAGTAAAAATGGCATACATTCTTTAGGCATTTTTTCTTTGAGCAACTTCTGTTGGAAATTACTTACAAAGTGTAGAATAACGGCGGCAAATATGGAGTTCGCATGGCATAAAATAACACACACCTTGATAAATTTGCTATTTATTTTACACAGATTTTCTGGTGAATTTCATTCTACACAGCATAATAAATAAACCCCTTACTGTAAATTAAATACCAACAAATTGACAATCAGCTATTTTAGAGGGAACAAATCTTAATAAAGGAAATTCTACAGTTCTCAGACAATTAAGGATGAATGAACTCCCCCCCACTCAGAACGTTTTTGCAGTACAATATGCACCAGAAGTACATTTTTTGTAAAACTAGAATTTTAGCACGTAGTCTGTTGCATGGCTTAGTGATACTAAGCTCTATAGTTAGTATAGGTACTGTATGGGTATATATAATTTAATTAAAAATAGGCAGGGGTGTGTGTATGGATGCTGGGTTTTCATTTGGAGGGGTTGAACTTGATGGACTTTGTCTTCTTTCAACCCAATTTAACTATGTAACTATGTAACTATGGGAGAAAAAAGCAGATAATTATTTTCTGTCCTTTGCCTTCAACATCAATGAATTGGATCACAGCCCTTCCACTATCAATTTAAGGAGCTATGTGAGGGTCCTGGTGAGTGCTATACATATATTTATTCTTAAGGATATGTGCTGGGTAAAAATAGACTTTGGGCCTTGGACAAGGGACAATAGCTGTCCCAATATCTGCTGCTTTTACTTAACACAAGGTTAAGTAAAGGTTTGAATCACTGTAAATCATTTTGAAATCAATTATAAACACCCCCCATACTACAAAAGGTTATGCACATTGGTAGAAAGAATATAAATGTGAGTTGGGAGCATCCATAAAGGGCACCTGCTGGGCGAGTATGCAGTGCAGTTTTGGGCCTCAGTCTTTAAGAAGGATATTCTTAAAAGACTGGGGTTGTTTTATTTGAAGAACCGAGTTCGTGAGGAGACACGATTGCTTTTTACAAGTGCAAATACATTTTACATAACAGATAGCAGTATTTTTTTTCCATGGGAAAAGATCCAAGAACCAAAGCCCATCCCTTTAGGCTTGAGGAACTGAACTTTAATTTGGACATTAAAGTTTATGGTTTATAAGATCTACAGTTAGTTTAGTATAGGTACTGATATGTAGTGATGAGTAAATGTTTTCGGCAGGTATGGATTTGCGGCAAAATTCTGCACTTCGCCATCTGCACTTTTTTTAACAAAAAGTCGCCAAAAGAAAAACCACTGATTGACTTTAATGCATTTGGAATGAGAAAAAAAATTGATGCCTATTGACTTAAATGCATTTCTCAATATTTTCGCTGTTTCACTAATCTGTTTTGCAAATTTGTGTTGCTAATTTTTCGGCTAAGCGGATCAAATTCGTTCATGACTACTGATATATGTGTATATTTGCTATTGTATTGATAGGTTTGTATATGTATGTACAGTATATATATATATATTTATGCACTGGGGTGCCTTTGGAAGGGTTGAACTTGACTATGTAACCTAACTGTGCAACTATTTTGTTTATAAATATAAATACAAAATGTATTGTCAAGACATATTTGATTTATAGTTGCTGGATGAACAAATACAAGCTTTAAATGTAAAAAAAAAATCACTTACTTCCATTGCATAAGGTACTTAAGCACTTACTAAGGTACTTACTTTGAAATGAAGCCTCCACTTTCACAGCGCAAGCGTGCATCAGTTCCCTCTGCAAAAAGTAACTCTGGATGTTGAAGTACATCCACAAGAACAGATAGTTCTGCTTCTACAAGAGGCTTTATACGTTCCTCCAAGATGTTTATAATATCCTAGGTAAAAGAATACAGTTAGACACTACTTGTTTACTGTATACCAGTAAGTGTTTAATACAAGTAGGTAAAATATTACCTTTTGAAAACATATTTGCAGTCAGGATGAACCAAATTAAAATTTTAAGCAAGCCCAATACTTATATTCTTACCATTATTAATTCTACTTTAAAAGGGTTGTTTAACTTCCAAACAGTGTTTTAGTTCAGTTGTTTTCAGATGGTTCAATAACCTCAATGTCATTTATGAACATATTATAAGTGTCATCAGACCCAGGTCAGACGCTGAAGGTATTTAAAAAATAATTGCCCAATGAAAAAGTTTTCTATCGACCACAACTCTTTTTTTATGGTCTGCAGTATGGTGACTTTATGTTAATAACTTCTAACGAATCTGGCTAAGAGGCCTTGGTCAACTTCAACCCCAATGGGAATATGGCAGGAGGGGAAGGGAGGACCACTAAATTTATCCAGTAGAGTAATTTCAACCATCTTTCTTGAAGAGGTTGGGTGTAAGGTATCTTTGCACCCACCAGAAGCACTTTAATACAATATGTTCAAACACATTACCTATGGTAGAGTGGGGGATGTTTAGGCCTAAACTCTTTGTTCCTCTACAAATCTGCACCAGAGCATTATGCAATGTTTATTGATGAAGAATATTTTATAAGTAATGAAATTCCCATAAAATCATTTGTACCTTTTTTTTTCAAAATACCATAAGGTGTACCCAAGAGTGTTTATGAAAAAATGTTGGTTTCCTTAACCCTGTTTGGAGAAAGTAACTCTTTTATAAATAGTTAACCTTCAAGAACTATGTTTCCATTGTTTTCCTATTCTAGTCTAACTTTTCCCCAACACCAGAGAAAAGTTGTATTGTTACCTGTAGTTTCTCTACGATGTTCTTATAGTCCCACTGATTCTGTGTTGCACTCCCACGGGCAAAGGTTCTTGTTGATGTGGTTTTATAAGTAGACTGGCTTCTTTGTAAAGCACTAGAGGAATTGTTCAACAAAGAGCTGACATGTGTGTCTAAATCCATTGGGAGAGAAATGCTTCGACTTTTTGCTATGGAAAAGACAAATAAAAAAATCTATATATTAATAATTTAAGTGTAATATAAAAAGCAGATTATTACAGATAATGCAATAAAAAAAACACGAGCAAACTTAGTAGAACAGAACAAATCCTAAACAGGGAAGATTAGTGTGCAATGATGTGTTTTATTCCAGCACTTTGGAATAAGAGTTATAAGATTGCAGCTTCAATGTGGAGCTGACTTGTTACATTGAACAAAGGGAGTAAAGATATTAAATATTATAAAGGACTGAATTTAATTATACTTGTTTTGTAATACAGGTATGGGATCTGTTATCCAGAAACCCATTATGAAGAACGCTTAGAATTACGTAACGGCCGACTCCATGTCATACATATATTTTTTTCAAATGATTTCCTTTTTTTCTGCAATAATAAAAAGTACCTTGTACTTGATCCCAATAAGATATAATTAATCCTTAGTGGAAGGAAAATCAGCCAATTGGGTTTATTTAATGTTTACATGATTTTCTAGTTGACTTTAGGTATGAAGATCCAAATTACAGAAAGATCCATTATCTGGAAAACCCCAGGTCCTGAGCATTCTGGATAACAGATCATATACCTGTACATGCCATGCATTTTTAAATATCCTACCAAGCATTGCCAGAGCACGAATGCAAGCCTCCACAGATGCTTTGTACTGCTGAAGAAGCCAGGGACAGTCAAGCAGTCGAGTGGTGGACTGAAGAAGTTGTACTACAATAGTCTGATGAGTCTTAAGAGAAAAAAATGTTTTGTAATTGGTAAAGCCCAATAAATAGAACATATAGTCCATGAAATTAATATTAATAACCATAACAAACAGTACACTAAGCATATAAAATTCTGTCCCAAAAAAGATGGTTATGGTTTTAACAACATTAATACAGTGTGATATGGTTTTTTGTAAATCGCTAAGGAAGGTTAGGTGGGAACCTTTTCCTTGATTGTATGCATGTTGATTAAGCACATATTCAGTATTTTGTGCTCTTTCAATTTAGGAACATTTACTAGGGGGGTATTTATTTTACCTAAGAAAAGGTTTTTAATGTATCTGTGAAAAAAATTTGTAATATGTGGGCAGGTCCTTAAAAGAGCTTATATAAGCTTTCCACAGGGACCTCATTCTAACTGTGTACTTAAACAGCTAGGCACTTAAGCATATTCATTTTCACTGTTTAAATGCTATACCTCTATTTGTATAGAAGATAAATCAACTGCTGCAGAGAACACTTAAGCATCCTGAAATGAGCAGTAGGACATAAAGCAACAGGCCCTGAGAAGGATTCATGTCTGGCAGCGATTACAAATATTAGGGGGAGTCTGACTCTGTGTACAAAAGAGTGCAGTCCTCACTGCAAAATATGATGCCAAAGATGATGAAGCCTTCCTTGTCTTATCTAAAATACTTGTAGAGTTGGAAAAACCTCCATCTGATCAGTGGATTGAGGTAACTTCTCCTTTTCTGACTAGTGAGCTTTAGCAAAAGCAGAAATATCGGTCTGGTTGGGAGTAAACATTGCTGTAAGGGTGTAGCATGTATGACTGTGTGTGTAATATGGACAAACCTTTACTTTGTGAGGAAATGCCTTTAACCAGAGGTCTCAACTAAAGAACAGTTGTGTAGATACTAACAGTCCATTGGCATAACCTGCATGCCAGTGCAAGATTCCATTTGCAGAGCATAACAATGCATGCATAACACACTTTTTAACAGTCCTGTCCTGTTCTCTCCTTGAAGCCTAGACGGCACCTGATTTATTCGATTACCCGGCTTTGACCCCTGCCCGACTGACTTGCATCCTGTCACCTCTCCAGGTCTCAACCTAACCTTTCTGCCTGAACCAATCCAGACCAGTTTGAAATTACATCTGCCTTTTCTTGTGTACTACGCCTTTTTTTGGCCTCACCAGCAGGGCCGGGCTAAGCCACCCGGGTGCCCTAAGCAACCTGGCTGGCTTTGTCACTCCATGCATGACCGAATGAGCAAGCTCCAGGTGGCATGCACGTGAATGACTGCACTCACAGTGTCACAAACATGCGAACAAGTGTTCTTGCTAGCGATAGGGAGGGGGAATCTGGAAAGGTTGGGACCTACAACATGAAGAATGTGTGTGCGTGTACTTTATGTATTAATATTGGGATGCCAATATAGGGAAGTCTCTCTAATTTGCCACAGAGGGGGAAAAATTCCTCCAAAATGGAAATCGCATCAGTGCATGGATCAACTTGTACTATGAGCTATCTTTCATAACCCCGTATTTCTTCCAAATCCTCAAAGATCATAAAGGCAAGAAACATCTTCAAATTGCAATATGGCAATATTTGATTATTTACACCTATAATACAGTATTTTTTAGCTATTCTAGACGCTCATGGACCCAATATTTTTGGGGTGAAGTCTCATTTTGGACTGCATTCTCCACTGAAAAATTGACACTAAGAACTCCTGGCACAGGGATAATGTTTTAATTTATATTTTAAATTCTTTTTTCTATTATATGTTAGTAGTAGAAGTGTATTAGTGTCATTTTATAAAGTATCTGTTTTACCTGCATTTACCTATTGATCAAAAATGTGAAAAGTATATAATCAGTGGGTCAACATTTGGAACATATATGATGCCACCCCTGATATGTTGACAATTGTACTCATATTTCTGCCAAATGCAAAGGCCAATCCTAGTTTTAAATTATAACGGTTGCAGCATTTTTGGACTGGGCCATATTTGTTCCATTCTAATGAAAGGAAATGTATTTATTTTTATTTCAAGGTATTATTTTAGTTAGACAACGTCAATAAATGTTCCCGAATAACCCTTACTGGCTTTGGTGATAATTTTGTACCTGTAAAGAGGTGCTGTTCTCTGAAAATGGAGAATTGAAAAAGGACCTTATTGTTTCCAGGACCACTGTGAGAACATACTTCTCAAGTGTGGAATCCACAATTCTTTTCTCTCGCTTATTACACACCTTAGAGAAAGAAAATATACAAGATGAGAACACATATCATTTAACCCTCTGTTAAAGAAGAGTTATTAAACTTACACGAGCCATATCAAGGATAAAGTTCTCAAACAACGTCCAGATATGATTGCTAGTATAAATTTCTTTCATTTCTACTTCGGTATCCACATAGCAGTGGTTTACAAAGTTCACATATGATATTTTCACCTGTGGAAAAAAGTTTTGTAATTATTAATCATTCAACCACCATAGCTATGATAAATACCATGTCTATGATAAAATGCAATGTATGAGGATATTAGAAGCCACCTAAGACATTTATAAGCAGGGGTGCTGCGCCAATGAGGCAAGAAAAAAAACTTGCCTCAGTTAGCAACACACAGGTTACCAGGGTGGCAAAAGTCTGCTTTTTTTGTACAAGAGAGTGCACTAGCCCCCCCCCCCCCCGGTCCCCAAGCAAGAAAGGAAAGCTTGAGAGGAGGGCAGCATTTCAGGAATGCCCATTTTTATAAAGACACAATGCCTACAGCGTTATGCTTTCAATGTTCATTTTAATTCAACCTATTTAAGCTTAGGTTAGTCTTTTACCTCTGTAATACAATCCTCATGTGTAACCACTCGAACCACATCTTCAAGAGGTAAAAGGGATGTGCACTTGATCTCAGTATAGACATTCTTTCCCTCAGCACAAGCAGCCAAGAGATCAACCAGTGAGATGTGGTATTTTAAAGGGCTATTCTCCTCTATCCCTTCTTGAGCAGCTGCCATCATTTCCAACATGGATGCAAACGATGCTTTGTCATTGTAGAAAACCACTACATCATCTCCAGCATTAGTAAGCTGCAGAAAAAGGAAGAAATTATATTTGTGTTTTCATGTAATAAACACAAAAACCACATTAGAAAAATAACATTTTCAGGGTATCAGAAAACAACTAATGTAAACGTGTGTCAAAGCAACTTAGATATCAATGATTCAAAGCACATAAACATAGAAGACCGTTTCTTTTTTAAATGCAATGGGCGTCCATAGATAGGGGCAAGGGGGGGCACTTGCCTTCCCTGGACTTGTACTTTATAACAAATGCATAGGCAAATTCCCCAGTCCTTCGCTAATTTAAAGTTGAGCCCTGACAAAGATAAAATCGCTAACCGATCCTTTCCTTCTGCAGCTCCCCATTTACAGATTAAGCGCTTATAAAGAAAATCAGAGAAAAGGAGTGTTGGAAAACAACAGACAGACATTGTTCCAGTGCATGTTACGTAATGCACGGAGGGTCTATTGTTGCTTAGCAATGTGATATCATGTTTGACCTGTAACCCTGTGTGATTTTCTTCTTCCTTTTCCTGTGTATACTCTCTATGAAAAGTTCCTGTTACAGACATGTTATGCTGAAGTGTTTATGCTGAATGTTCTTTAAAGCAACCAAGTTACTGTTCACACAGAAGTTGGTGTGTCTGTCCTCACTTACAGAGAAGCTGCACATGCAGTTTAGATCAGCTCTCTGCTAAAAAGGATTTGTAGCAGGTAAAGATCAGTCAGTGATTTTAAATGCAAATGCAGGATCAGCTAAAGAATCCTTTACCCGATCCTCCCAGCCGCTCCCCCTCCTTCAGCTAACTTCTCAATGTTTAGTGTAAGTCCCGGTTTAGCCACTCAGAGATTGGGTGAACTTGGAGAGTGACATTTAAACTTCACCCCAGCCTATCCAATCCATGTACTGATAGACAGGAACTTCAACTTCTTGTGAAAAAAAGAGCAACAGTGGCCCAGTATGGCAGTGAGGTAGGGACAGTGTGGCACATGGGGAAATGGGAAAAGAATGCAACATGCAGGGGAGCTGTATTCAATGGAGGACTGAGAGGTTAAAAAGTCAGATAAAAAAAGTAGTGGGGGTGAGACTGAAGAAAGGCAAAAATGTAAAGTAGGAGGGGTGTTCAGAGGAGGATAGATAGAAATGCTAGGAATGATATAATAGAAAAAAAATCACAGAAGATAAAATAATGGACATAGGGGTTGAAGGTAACAGTTGTTAGGGAAAATGTGCTTTATTTAGAGTGAAAGTTCAATTTTACATTCCCTGAATTTAAGTTGTTCCACATTTTACAAATTTTTGTTGTAGGCCCATAAATTTATAATGTATTTCAATGGGTGCATTATACAGTCATGCACCAATCACTTTTTGCTTTAAAGGAGAACAAAAGCCTTTATATTAAAATCCCTTACCAACCTACCCTACATAGACCCCCACCCTGATCTCCCCCAGCTTAGATTTTACCCTAGTAAATTCCCCCTAACTCTTTACTTACCCCTCGGTGCAGATTCAGGGCATCGGAGTTCACAGACGCCATCTTCTTTCACTTCAGTGTTCTTCGTGAAACAAGTAGCGTATCGGCGTATGTGCAGTTGGAGCAATCTTACGGTTTTTGACAACTGCCCATGCACCTAAAGTGCCGGAAATTGCAGACGCAACAGAAGAAAACCCAAAGATTACCGAAGAGAAGAAGATGGCACCCGTGAACTCAGATGCGCTGAATCTGCACCGAGGGGTAAGTACAGAGTTAGGGGCATTTGCCAAAGGTACCACCGGGCTAGGGGATTTTAAAATAAGGTTTGGTTTTCCTTTAAGGTGTGCATGTAACTGACAGAGAATTCTTGCACATGTCCCCCACTGTATGTATCCAGCTGTAACTAGGAATCTAGAGGGAATAACATTCTGCAAACTACTGGCTAGTAATTGTGCTAAGAAAGTAGAAAATACCAAGTGTTGTCCTGGAAAACAATGAGTTTGTGTCACAACATTTACTACTTTATATATTCACAGAAAAGCCGTTGTTAGGTTTGTGTGGAAACCAAAATATGGGTGCAAGTCATTTGTGTAATATGTTTTTTGCCTTGCCCCCTGGAAAATATTCTGCGGATGCCCATGCTTAAAAGAGAACTAAGCTCCCAATAAAAAAAGCCCCTACCTACTACCCTACTAACATACAATGGTAATATCAATATATGCAAGTAATTAAAAAGCAGTCCTGACACACAACTTGTCCCTGTGATAATTAATTATCTAATAATGGTTTTGGAGTGGCACAGCTAC